>NW_027273862.1:7737500-7842500 GCF_046630095.1 Trachinotus anak | reverse complement strand
TTCCTAAACCAACAGACAGCTAATGTTGGATGCAAATAAAAAGGAGGCATTGCAGCACAAACCGGCACCTTAAAAAAATGCTGAGTAGCCCAATCTGCTGAAGTGTTTCTGAGGCTTTGTTTTCATGTTTTTGATTAAACAGGTACAGCTTCGCCAACTTGCCTTTGTTTACACTGGTAACATGTATGTATTGTGCATAGTCAGCATGGCCGTTTGTCACCATCATCTGCAGAGTCATTAAGGCCCGCTTTGCCTATTAGCTGGTGTTTTAAGCATAATGGGCTAATAAAAACATGATGTGTTTCAAGTGCCAAGATAACACCAGCATGTGGGTGTACACACACACACACACACACACACAGTCAAGATACAGACACATAAATGTGCTCACAGGTATTCACTGTGTCACTCACTGCTTGGCACCATCTTCATTAATAAGTGCAGGGTTTAGGTGGGTAAATCCTTATCAAAGCTGCCCTGCTGAGGTTTAAGTGTTTGCTTGTAGTCTCCTCTGACCTCAGTCCGTTGGCATGCTGAACCACTCAATAGGGCTGATTATAAAAGCTAGGTCCACACCCTCCGACCTCCATAACATACCATCTGAGGATCTGCTCTCATAGCTGGCCGATGCCACTCTTAAAAACGGAGTGCTAGATAGTGAAATACAAGGTGACAGAGACGCCAGTGAGAAGGCACGAGGTATTTTCTCATGATGCCATTGTTCATGCTGCTCCATCGTCACAACATAGTGATTCTGAGAATTTTTTTTAAATTTTTTTTTAGCATTTTTCCCTCTGTCCCGACAGCTCTCTCTTTTTGCAATAATTGCTTAACTTCACCAGAGAGACTTTACTGGTTAGGAAGCTAAATCTGTCACAACATTGCAATTCTTCCACAGTGACTGAATCTTATTTGAATCCTAAAAAGAACAAATTCTGCTACACTTGATAAATAATTAATAAGGAAATGCTAATTATAAAACCAAGACAAATGAGTTGAAAGTTTTCACTGGGGTAAAACCATGATACAGATAGATTTATAGACAGTTAACTCATGTATGACCATTTATTTCTCCTCTAAACAATCTTGTTATTTCCTGAATAACAGAATGACTGATTGGGAATGGTATTAATATGGTTGCGTGTTACTCTGACAAGTCATTCAACAACACCGCTAATTGTACATTTTTTTTAATTATATATTAGTAAGTGGAACCAAATGGGAAGCAGCTTTAGATAACTTATATGCTACAAATGAATGGTCAAAACACTTCCTGCAACTACAGTAATGTAATACTTGCTGAACCCTGAATACTTTAATCTCTTATCATGGCTTACGTATGGGACCGGTGGCATCAGTCCAATGGCAGCATGTTTAAAAATGATTACAGTCAACTGTTCCAGACTTGTAATGCAACCAAATAGTCACTTCAGCATCTTCTACAATGATCAGTCTTCAATTATGCATGGACACTGTGGCATAGCGGCTGATGTCCACATTTTAAATCCCTGCTTGGATGCATCACTGTGCCACCTACTGTTTACCCTCCACCCGCTGCAAAGTCCAGGCCACCACACAGATGAGGAGGCTCTGCTCACCCATGTTGGTGCAGCTGCCTCTTCTCCCAGCCTCAAACCAGCAGCAGCAACAGCTGGAAAGACTGAGGCTTTGTCTGGCTCAGTAGGCCAAAAGTGCTGGGAAACTGATATTTGTCTGGCCACAGTGTCGAGCTGTGGGGCCATGAAAGGGCATGACTAGCTGCCACTGGATCAAGACACTCTATAACACACAAAAACCATGTTATGATTTCAAGAGAGAAACAGATCTTGGGTTATGATAGGCCTTTTGTTGGATAGTGGTGGTAAATAGTTGGTGTTCCCTTGAGGATGTGGTACTTTGTGAGTGGATGGATGACGGTTTGGCTCCATGAACTGTAAGTGCAAATCTGGGAAAGTAGAAAAGTAGAACAGTGTGGATGCTCTGGGAAACTGTTTAGCTGTACAACTCATTGAGTAGGCAGAACCCACAGTAGAAGTATAAACAGGGAAAGAATCAAGGGAATTGCTGGATTGACCTGCTGTAAGGGCTTTTTTTAGGAACTCAGATTATACTGCTAATCAATGGACACTGATAAATAAACAAACAAAAAAAAGAAATATCATCATTTCAGTTCCTTTTTCCAGAGGTAAAATAGATCATTAATCCATGTCATACCATCCATGGCTTACTATGATGCCAAGGGGACGATGATTTCCTCTCAATGCCAAGTGGTGAGTAAGTGAGTTATTCCTTTGAAATAAACAGGCCAGCCACATCACAGATCAGGTCAATTTACATTAGATTAAGCTTTAAATGTAAAACAAGACTAGTATTCAATGACACATTATGTAAACTCCATTCTCAGTTATATTATTTAAGATACATTTTAAAAGGTTCAAGATTTTAAAGTAGAAAATTTTGTATTAGAAGTGATCTGGTTACATGAGTGTAGATCCACAGAGCATGACTGTGCAGGAGTGGCTTTATACATACAGCATATATTTGGGGAAGTGTGCTATAATAATGCAGGATGAACCAAATAATAATGAAAGGTATTATTATTGTTTTTGTCAGTAAAGTATTAGCTACTCTGAGAACACCACAGTCATTATGACCATTATTAACATCCTAAAATGATCATCATCACTGTATACAGGGAGCTGTCTTTGGCCACCAGCTTGTAATCTACCTCTCTTCCTCTCCCTCTCTGCCTTCGCCTCTCCCTCCCTCTTCTTCCTTCTCTCCTGTCGTCACCTCTCACAGAGCCTGGCAGCATCAAGCCAGCTTGCATTTTAATTTGGCCCTGAAGTTACTTATTTCATTATCGATCATCCGTAATGCTGAATCAATGTTCATCTTGTTACGTGGGCCATACCCGTGTAATACAGTGATAGTGGGGCCCAGAGTTACTCATTCCCTTTACAAAGTGACTTTACCGTAAAATCAATGCCTTGTGTTACTGATACAGGGGAAACTGCAGCAGATGGAGTTAGAGTGAGTGGGCAGCGAGGAAACAAAAAAAAAAACTCACCTTCAATGCAGCACTCACAAAGCATAGCAAATATCTACAGTGTGAGCACTGTGTTATTATAGAGTCATTTGATCCATGATTCCTCACAGCAATAGTAACAATATAAATGATACATAAGTTATAACAAATTCAGCTGCTATCGCTTGGATTTAATGTTGTGGTTTATGGATGATGTGTGCTGTTTAGACTGTCACAGGGAAAATGTAGCACATACATTAATGACATTTTACATGTTTTACACAGGTTTGCATTATGTTATACATATATATGTTATATTATCATACATAATATGCAAATATAAGTACAGTTTAAATTGACATTGGACTACAAATATAACATGAGAGTGCATGATTTTATGTTCATATGAAAGCACTTCATCTTTGCTATTTTGACCTATCATTTTAAACTTATGTGTGTGTATGTGTGTGTGTGTGTGTGTGTGTGTGTGTGTGTGTGTGTGTGTGTGTGATTTTGACGTTCTAATTTCACCGCTTCTCCACCAGTCTCCCAATGCAAAATGAACTACCCCAGTTGTAATTTTTGGAGGGTTATGTGAGTATCATAGGTAAATAAATAAAGTATATACAGTAGGCCTATATAACATTGTTCATGAACATTAAAGTGAAAGTGAAAGATAAGATACTGCAGCAACCTTACTATTGAGTAAAATTCGCACAATCTATTAAACAATATTATATTTTACTGGGGTGATGGTGCAGACATTCCCTAGATAACATTATATAGACAGACAGTATAAGCACCTAGAGCCACTATGGATACACTTTTTAGGAGCATATGTCAGTGTGTAATCTGAATTGTTCATATAATAGTCAACATTCCATATTGATAATATAGGCCTATAGATACAGTATTTAGGTTAATAATGCCGATGCAAACTGCACATTGTACAAAATTTATAAGCTGATGGTTGTTTATTCAAAGCTCTGCTCAAGGCCTGAATCTAAAATGGATCTCTCACTCAGTCCATCTGCTTAGCCTGAAAGACTGACTATTTAAATTTAGTAGTCACTGAAGTTAACAAGTTCATGTAAAACATTTGCAAGGTAATGCATTAATTCACACATTGATCCGCTGTCATAACCCAGTTTAATAAGTTGCAGTCCATTGACTATTAATTTGTTTCCAAATGGTGTGAGCAGGAGGAACGGTTCCAAAATGCTTTACTTTGCCACTAATGCAAATCAAAGTTAGGCTATCTGTTTAATATGCATGATTGGTTGGTGTAATGTAATTAAAATCATACTATTCAAATTACGCCGACAGTAAAAAAAAATTAAACTTTAAATGTATTTTCAAAGTACACTTGCTTCTGCTGCAAAGAACAATTAATTTTAGGAACTAATTCATTTATTGGATTAAGCTTCACTGTTCTTTAAACACTATAAGATTTATTGGCCCTTTATTTCACCCTAATGGGACATGAGTTTGAAAGAGCATATTTGGAGATTGAATGTGTTGCACAGTTAGTTTTTTAGGTTACCCACAGATTGAAGTAGAAACCCACTGAGGAACATTTCTGATTAACAACAACAGCTATGTATATTCCCAACAGCTGAGAATAATTGCTTTGTAACAAGATAGGATAGTAGCAATAGTCACTTTTGTGAATTAGCCTACATTGAGACTTTTTCCTAAATGTTTTGTCATTTAGTTTCATCAATCCAACAGATGTCAAATATACTGTAGCTCATATATCTGGCTTCAGCTGACCACTAGCTTTTCTTGATCATATTGAGAAAGATGTAAATCTCTCCACTGCACTATATCATACGTCATATATCATAATTACAGCAGCAGTTTCTGCTCCTGAAGCTAAAGATGGGCGATCCTGGTGAGTCTAAACAAACTCCAAAAACCACTGGCTCAAATCCCTTTTTAAGAACTGCTTATCAAAATGAGAGCTGTTTTGTCAAACAGGTCATCTCAGATCTCTACTCTCTCTCTTTCTCTCATTCAAAACTACCACGAGTGTCCAGGGGTTATTATCAATTGCATTTTCTCTTCAAATCCTCATTTGTCACTGTAGTTAACCAGTGTTGATCAGCAATGGCTCCCTTAAAATTGATTCCATGTGTGATAAGCAAAGTGTTGGGGGTTTTTTTCCTGTTACTGGGGCGTTATGGAAAAGATCCAAATGTGTAATTTGAAGTGCCTCCGTTTGAAGCCTTTGATCTCGCCTGTTTTGCAGAGCCTCGGTTCATCATTTGCGACGTGTCGCTGGAGCCCTGTGTATTGCATAAGAAACTACTGTTGAGCGATAGGCCGTGTATGTTTGCTTATGAGAATGTGAAATTGTGTCATCTGCATAATTACCGTCAAAGAGCTCTCTACAAAACAGCCCTCAAGTCACTCGTGTATGATTGCCCTCTTTTTACAGCACCTACAAATTAAATTGGCTCCAGCGCGCTCCCAGCATTCCTGAACAAGAATTAAGAAAAACTCATTTAAACTAGATGTAAATAATAATAATAATAATAATAATAATAATAATAATAATAATAATAATAATATAATAATAATAATAGGATTCATTGCAACAACAAAAAAGAATGACCAAAATAATTTGTCTGTGGCTTCACTTCTCTTGGTGTTGAATTCTGGCCTATTGTGTGTGTGTGTGTGTGTGTGTGTGTGTGTGTGTGTGTGTTTGTGTGTCTACGGAAGTCAAGCAGGGGTTAGTTTACTGTTTACTGAGACTCTCTTTAGGAGAGAGGGGAGCGGCTTCTTAATGCTTTTATGACTACGCCAGTTTCCCGGGTCGGTGTGAAAGTGTAAAGTTAGTGCGGGGTGCGTTTTGGTTGGGAGCAATAGCTTAAATCAGACACGGTCCTTGGCGTGGGTGGAGTGGGTGAGGGCGGGGAGGGGGGCGTCCGAGCCACTTGGTCCCGGGGATGAGACACGTGTCCCTCAGGACCCGGAGCGCTGCTCAGCGGACACCAGCGGACAGGCACCTCGCTGGACTCTCAGATTTATACTCCCACTTCTATCGTTTACCTACGGCCCAGCCAAGTTCTCCTTCTCTCTCTCTCTCTCTCTCTCTCTCTCTCTGTCTCTCTCTCGGTCTCTCTCTTTCTCTCTCTCGGTCTCTCTCTCGGTCTCTCTCTTTCTCTCTCTCGGTCTCTCTCTCTCTCTCTGTCTCTCTCTCGGTCTCTCTCTCTCTCTCTCTCTCGGTCTCTCTCTCTCTCTCTGTCTCTCTCTCGGTCTCTCTCTCTCTCTCTCTCTCTCTTCTCTTCTCTTCTCCTCTCTTTCTGCAGTGTGACGTCTGGACGTGATTTTTTTTTTGTCTCTTAAACTTCACTGTTTTCTTTACGTTTATTATGCTGCTGCGTATCTAAATGTCAGATACCATCCACTTATCTTTAACCACCCTTCACTTCACTGTCTGCACCCCCCCACCCCCACCCCACCCCTCACCCCACCCCCACCCCACCACCACCACCCCACACACACACACACACACACACACACACCCTCGTGTTATCTGTGTGTTTGTGTGTGTGCGTGGAGAAGTGTGAGCTTACTATTGACTGCTATGTAGTGATTACCATTCCGGTCGGATGGCACCAGCAAGCCGCTGTAATTAATAACCCCATAATCCGGGTTGGGTGGATGTCGGCGAGGAACACACACAGATTCAGGACAGAGTTTTACAGAAACAAGGCGTATCCGTATGGGTAGCTCTATATAAGAAATTACAGCTGCTATTATCCCTCCCAGACAATGATAACTATCTGCTTCAAAAGAAGATTAAAGGTTTATACAAGTTGAGAGTTCTTGGAAACCGAGATCGCATTATCAAAACTAAACTGATGGTGAGATTTCATCTCGCTGTCAATAATACAGTAAGACTTACACCATATTCAGATCAAGTGCGTTAACTAATAATTCAGCCTCTGTGGTTGTTTTGCAAACGATTAACAAAACAGATGCTGGTACAAAGTCGGGTTGAAATGCGATTATGGGTTGTCCCCTACACACTTTTATATATTGATTCATGGAATTTCAATTCGGACTCCCTTGTTTTCTTTTAATCCGCATTATTTACAAGAAACATCAGGTTGCATCAAAATTATCAAATGGATTTTTGAAGGTGCAGTCTGTCCGGATGATCGTTTTGTTTTCAGTGGATTAAGAGTCTTTATTTAACATCACCAAATTATTTGTAGACCTAAGCTTTTTCCTCGAGCAATCTGTTCACGCATTATTATTATTATTATTATTATTATTATTATTGTTATTATTATTATTATTATTATTACAGACAATGTGTTGATTTACTGTTTTGTTTGTTTGTTTGTTTGTTTTATTTTATTCTTCCTCTTCATGGAATCAGAGTGTTGGTTCATAGAATAAACATCTTTTCAGCTCAATCCACTAAAATGTTTATTACTCATCATAGTCGGTGCTTTACACTCAGTCTTCATTAACAGTGTAATGCGCCAATCACCAGCTTTCCTTTTGATGTCAAGTGGCTACATGCGACCCCGTTTGATGTCTCAAATTAAAGAATGAATTGACTCCGATTCGCCGGCCACCAGGAGCCCATAACACCTCAGAGCCGGTGTAAGAAAGCACAGCTTGCATCCAGTGATGTGGCGATGAATAAAAAAAGGTGTGCAGCCTATAACCTGTGATCCGGGGTCATTATACGAGACATGACCACCGTCAGTAGTTAGAAACACATGCACTATTTTTTTTTTTCTTAATTTATTTTTTTGCTTGTGATTTGGTTGTTTGATGCTGACTATTAAGATTTTTATGGTGTATGTCAGTTGAAAAAGGTGTGTGTGAACTCTCTCTTATAGAAAAAATAGAGGAAAACTGACTTAAAGTGGTCTTAAACCTAACTTTTACTTCCCGAATTTACTTTTTTTTTTTTTTTTAAAGAAATGTCCTCTTGTAGAAGAATCTCCAGATTTAGTTCGACAAAGAAAACTTTCTCTGCGTTTGTGTATTAAAAGGAGGCTGCAGACAAAAAAAAAAAAAAGAAAGTTAATCAGTCACTGACACCAAAAATGCTTACTGTTGTGCGAATGGACAAAATTTGTGAATTAACAAAAAAAGGTGGAGGGACAGACACGAGCAAACAACAAATGAAATAGATTGGCGAGCCATAAAATGAGATTTGAAACCCCATTCAAATGAGAGCTGGCGACGTCAGCGCACTTATCCGAGAGAGAGAGAGAGAGAGAGAGAGAGAGAGAGGGAGGGAGGAAGGGAGGGAGGGAGAGAGAGAGAGAGAGAGAGAGAGAGCGGCTGGTGTGTGGTGTGTACGAGAGGGGTGAGATTTGAGAAATAGGAGGGGCTTCTAAACGACTAGAAATGTCAATCTGAGCAAGGGAGTCCCAATAATCTAAAGCAATCTGTAAGGACCTGACCTTAGTCCATCCAGATCAATAGGGAAGTGAGGGTGGAAAGAAGAAGAAGAGGAAGAAATAAGGGGCGCAACCGGATCGTTTACACTGGCTGTTCCCGAGGAAATATAGACTTCCCTTGCTTGCACCTTTTGTTGCTCACATGCTCACACTGTAAAAGTGGATATCGAGGCAATTCCCTTGCTTTGTGAGATTGCAGCAGACTTTTTCCCCCCTTTTTCCTACCACCATGTCTTTCCCTCAGCTGGGATATCAGTACATCCGACCGATATACCCGCCGGAGCGCCAGGGGATCGCCAGCAATGCCCGGGCCGGGACAGAGCTCAGTCCGTCCGGCGCACTCTCCAACGTCCTCTCCACTATGTATGGATCTCCTTTCGCCGCGGCAGCGCAGGGCTATGGAGCGTTTCTCCCCTACTCAAATGATATATCCATTTTCAATCAGTTGGTGAGTCACTTTGCTTTCTCCTAAGTCATCCCTAACTTTATGTTACACTTGAAAAGAAAATAAATAAGAGAGAAGTTCATTGGCACTTTTTTTTTTATGTATAAACTTTTAGAGCGCCGTGCTGAACTTTGTAGGTGAATCTTTTGAGAAACTGAGTTAAAAGTGGTTAAAAAGTAACACATTAACACACTGTTAGCACATAATTTCCTGAAACTGATGACAAAAGAGTTAATGAAATGATGCAACGTGCTGTGGGAGGTTTACAGGTAGGCTATAGGTGGGGTATACGTGTATAAAAGTAAAGTCTTGTTCTCGCAAGTGTTCCGTTTTAATAGGTTAAAAATGGTTTTTTTTTTCAATCTGTTTTGAAGTTTGTGGAATATAAATAAAGATTTAAGTTGTGACGAAAAAAAATACATTAATGTTGTGTTTGTTTACACTTTGATAATAACCCAATTGTTATTTTATTCCCATAAATCCACGTCATACTTTGGAGAATGATTATATGTATCATGAAGAAGAATTCCAGATGAAGTGGGTTATCCCATAACATTAATATTTTAAATCTTATAAATCTCTGATTCTTTGTCTTTGCAGGGCGCTCAGTATGAACTGAAAGACAGTCCCGGTGTCCAGCACCCAGGGTTTGCCCACCATCACCCTGCTTTTTACCCATATGGCCAGTATCAGTTCGGTGACCCGTCCAGACCCAAAAACGCCACCAGGGAGAGCACCAGCACCCTGAAGGCCTGGCTGAGTGAGCACCGCAAGAACCCCTACCCCACCAAGGGCGAGAAGATCATGCTGGCCATCATCACCAAAATGACCCTCACCCAGGTGTCCACCTGGTTCGCCAACGCCAGGAGGAGGCTAAAGAAGGAGAACAAGATGACCTGGACCCCCCGGAACCGCACCGACGAAGAGGGAAATGTTTACGGCAGCGATCACGAGGGGGAGGAGGGGGACAAGAGGGAGGACGAGGAGGAGATCGACTTGGAGAACATCGACACGGAAAATATTGAGAACAAGGACGATTTGGACGACCAGGACGACCTGCATTCAGATATTAAACTAGACGGCAGGAGTGACTCAGAGATTTCTGACGGCTATGAGGATTTACAAGGGCCCGACCAGAGGTTTCTAAAGGCTGTGGGGAAAGATGGCAAAGACGTGGAGAGAGGAGAGCACTTCCACAGCCACCACCACCACCATCACCACTCTTCTTTGGACATCAAAGCGTCCCAACCAAACGGAGAGCAGCTCAAACTGAACCCGGTGTCCGTTAGCTCGCCGCCCTCAGAAAACAACCCTGCCCCAGCCCAGAAGCCAAAGATCTGGTCTTTGGCAGAGACAGCCACGGCCCCTGACAATCCGCGCAAATCGCCACAAATGAACGGCAGCAACTCCGCAGGGCCGGCCGCCCAGACCATAATCGCCCCTCACAGACTCATCTCTTCTTGTCCCGTTGGGAAAATCCAGAACTGGACGAACCGAACCTTCTCGGCGCATCAGCTGGCTTTACTGAACTCAAATCATTATCTGGGACTGGCAAACCAGGCCACTGCCACCGGCCTGGCCCTCTACAGCAGCAGGCAAACGGAGGACAAGAGTCATAGTTCAGAGACTCCAGTCACAGGTACATGTCCCCGACACTGAGACGCGCATGTATAAATAGGCCTAACTACAAAACAAAGACACTAGTCCATTGCCCGTCATTCATTTCTATTATTTTAGACCTCCTTTTGCCTTCATGGATTTTTTTCTCTCTAGGCCACACAGATGAACAGTGTTACAATGTTATAGCTTACAGAGTACAGTGTGTGTGATATGTGTGTGTGTGTGTGTGTGCGTGTGTATGTGTAACTGCTTTGAAAAATGTCGGAGAGGATGATGGAAACCTCATCAGAAAGCATTTAAGAAGATGTGGAATTGGGTGAAAACTGTTGTGCCCCTTCCCTTCTTTTATTTGGTTATTGTTACATCCATATGATATTGAGGCCCATGTGCTTGTATTTAATGGTTTACATAAAGCCCCCAACCCATTAAACTCAACTAGTTTTCAGCACTAAATTTACGGAAACCCAGGATGGGCTCTGATCGCAGGCAGTTCACTTAACATTTTAATTTTCATTGCCACAGTTTCAGAGAGATCTTAGTGCCTTGGATGCAGAAGAGAAGTTGTTAAAAACAGCTTTCCACCCAGTTCAAAGATAGTCAGGCTGTCAACTAATTTGGGAATTTTCTTTTAGATGCCATATCACATTTTCTTTTTTAAACGACATATTTACACATATTAGCTTTTATTCTAAGTTTTAGTTCCCCTTTTTTTATCCCTGTGTGTGCGCTTGTGTTATTTCGTCAGGGCCTGTGTTACACTTTCCTATTTGGTCATGCAAATGAGCTCAATGCAAATTCACTACAGGCTGGTTTTTGAAAGGCAATTGTCACTTTTATATCTCTTTGTGTTTTAGCTCTTCATGAGGCTATTGTTAATGTTTTTATAGATCTTTTTTTTTTTTTTTTTTTTTTTTTTTTTTTTTACCCCTGTATATTCCAGGCCTCAGAACCAACTAGAAGCAGCGATGGTTCTGTCGGGCTCTCTCCTCTCCATAAACCCTCACCCATCCTCTGTTTTTTTTTTCATTTTAATTTGAATATGGAATGTAAAATAAGAATAATACATCTCTGTATACTTACGTTGTAAGCATGTCCTGTGTAAAACTGCTAATGTAATAATGTATGAACCTGTAGTCTGTGAGTTTTTTTTTCTTTTTGTAAGTTCTGTGAGGATTTGATGTTCAAATGTTTTGTATATAAAGTTAAGAATATGTACATACTTGTGAACCAAATTGTACAAGAAAGTCTATATTTTGGCTAATAAATGAACTGCTGCAACTTTAAGACATTGTTGCTTTTTGGCCGGGCTATTTTGACAGCTGCTTTTGATGGTGGCTGTTACTGTGCATTGCAGCTTGAATTGCACTGCTTTGGTTTTTGCGTGTGTGATAGTGGACTGCCTGAGGCACAGACTTCATCCTCCATGGCAGTGATAAGTAAATATTCGAGGGGGATTTATCACACTTTTATAGCGGAGGGACTTAAGGCTAATTAGCCAGTACTGCGGCATATACATTTGGATATTCATGTTGTGGGGATTATCCTTATAGAAGCGTAGCGGTCGCATTAAAATGAATAATTCTTTCATTAATTTTGGTCTGAAACTGTTTGGTCTCCAACTAAAGTTTAGGATAATGAATAACTGTTAGAGCATCGTTGGTTGCCTGTTTGGTCAGAGTGTTTCAGCTGATCCTAAAGATGGATTCTGGCTTTGCAAAGCAACTCCCACATCTCATCATGCTCAATTTGTAAAGCTTGTGCTCCCCACATATATCATACATTCCCCCCGACTGCCGCTGCTCTTTGGTATAATTGTAATATATCGTCGCTGTATAACTAATAATAACATCATTTATTTTGTTTGCCCGTGATGTGACCATTTGCATGTGTGAGCTCTTATCACAGGAAGTTTATGTAAACTTGGTGTTGGAGCTCCCTCTACAGTCTCATGCAGTCGGCCATGTTCTGCTGCACAGACACACACATTCCTCTCATGCAGTCTGTTTTTTTTTTTTTTTTTTTTTTAGTCCCATTTCTAATTTATCCATCAGTTGTGATAAGAAATTCGATAGTAACATTTTGCTCGTATATATCTGCCACAATATCATACCTTTTTAACGTGTTTTCAAGCCTCAGTGTTGTGATTTTATGATTTACACACGCAGTGCATCTGTAATAATGAATCAGTAGAATTATTTCTACTGCTTCAAAAAAAAAAAAAAAAAAACAAGCTCAGTTTTTGTTTTAAAGTTTAAAGTAAAAAACAAAACAAACAAAAAAACAAAAAAAACAAAGAAGCGCAGGCCAGGTCACAAGCAACAAACCATTTGGCATAAACATTATGCAAGTATTCACCAAAAAGCGCAATAAAACAAAACTGGTAATGCAGAGTAGATATATAAAATTTTGTCTTTTTTTAAACTCGCAATAACTGAAGGATTTAGAAAAATCGTTTATAGCTTCCATGCTTAACTTGAAGAATACAGGACTTCTCAACTGTCCTTGAAAGCGCGCTGAGTCGTTTCACTTTTTTTTAAATCAGTCATAATGAATATAAAAAAAAAATAATAATGATAAAAAAAGAGAGAGAAAAAATCAGCAGAGGAAAAACGCTGTCAGTATTGTTATTATTCAAATTTCGCCGAGGTGATAAAACATCTCCAGCCTTAAAAGACATGAAAGCCTTACTCATGCAAATTCTTCTTCTTCTTCTTTTTTTTTTTTTGTTTTTGTTTTTATCCCGTCCTATTTAAAAGCAGTCAAAATATATTTTAACGTTTAAAACATTCTCAAATGTATTTTGACAGACAAACTTTGATTTCTAACTTACTCTACTGTAAACGAAAAGCATTCTTTTTTCTTTCTTTTTTTTTGATATTTTAATGTTTTCATCATTATTTATTAAAATCATATTTCATTTCTTTTCATACTTTAAATTTTAAAGGACTTGGATTCATGCTTGTGTTTATATTTAAAGCCGCGCACACAGAGACTCAGTCTGTCACACATTCCTCGACTAGACTCAGATGGTCAACGAGGACAATAGCTTTTCATGTCTGCGATCCAGGGCAGCGGAGCCAGATGAAAAGCGCTGATTCGTTCGAGCCGTATCCTCTCTAGGTTTAGGATATGCTTTAAACAAACCCCAACTCAGCCGAGGCAGAGACTGCGGAGCCTTCTGCAGCTCCTCTCACCATGTTGCCTTCCTGTCTAATCAATTATCTTCCATGAGAGCCCCATCTAACCGCGCAATGCATATTCATAAGTGGCATCAGCCAGCTGATTGATGTAATAGCTCTTTTCCCCCCCTTTTTGTAGATTCTTGCCCCCTTCCTTGAAGGAAGTAGCTTTGAATGGCCAGCATTACACTAGCACTTATGAGTTATAATTACACAATAGGCTACCCAGGAAAATGAGGTGCACAGGAGGAATGTTACAAGCTGTTACAACATATAAAAATGCTTACGTTTAAAAATGCCTATTAATAAATGTAATGGTGAATTAAATAACCACCAATAAAAACAAATTTCAGTCATTAAAATACGCCACTTTGATACTACTAATCATGACTTTTATTATGAAATTCATGTCACAAAGATTTATGTCAGCCTATAATGAATAAAGAATATAAATAAAAGGTGGGGTGCAAAAGCAGCTAGCTGCACCTTAGTATACTGAACTATATCATAAATAAGGATGCTTATTTCCTCACTGTTCACAGGGTGTTTGCTCCTGAGGGGCCCACAACAAGCCCCCTCTTGATCATGAGGATTCAATTGAAATGCTACTGAAGGGCCAGTGATCGTGTCTAGAGCTCAGGGCCTCTCTTCTGATCGGTCCATGAAATTAGGGATTAAAATGCCTCGGCAGAAACAAAGTAATCATGCCTGCTTATGTCGCCATACGTGTCCAACCTGCTCCCTGTTACAAAGAGCAAATGGAATGCATTAGCTAACATTTCGCTCTGAGCTACACAGGGACCATTTCCAGTGGGGCATGGTGTGTCACTCCTTTCCTCACACGTTAAGTGGATGTTCTCCTGGCTAATGAGCAATAATCAACACTGACTCCTCTTCTTATTTCTGCGGTCCATGCTGTGTTAAATGCTCAGAGTCTGTGGGGCACACTGCAGCACTGTGGTACTCAACTGCCTGAAAAGCACAGGGCAATCTACTGCACACAGGGTTGGAAGAAAAGTTAAGATAGAATTAAAAACATTAGGCGCATACTTGCTTCAGGCTTAAAAACAACTGCAAAATAATCAGAGTGTGACATCCTGGATTTTTCAGATTCAGACGTACCACATTATAAAGCAATAGATTCTCAATTATGCTCACTGTCTTGTAATTATTTACTAATTAATGGGTAGTTCTGCAGTATTAAGAGTGTGGGAAACACAGATGCATTTGACACTGTGCAAATAAATTGTATTTCATTTCCCATCTAATCACGTTATCCCGTTTTGCCCTCAATACTCTGAGACCAGACTATATACAGCTACGTGGGTGAAAAAGTAATGCGCTGTTAAAGGGCTATTTAGAAGGGGAAAAATCGGAGAATGATGGAATCATTAAAAGGAAATTTAATCTGCCTTTCGGAGTGTTCATTGATCTGGGAGAGGGTGGACGGCAGTGCCAGGCAGCTGAAAGGGTCTGGCCAATGGAGCCATCAGAGGACCATGTGTGAATGGGGAGAAACCATGGAGTAAATAAACACTAGAGCAGTCCAATGGAGGGGGCCAGAGGTGCCCTGTGAAAGAGGAGGCTGCTGCAAATAAAGAGGGTCAGTCTTGTTTTTTCACCTCATCCACCTCTTCTGTCATTGTTGCCCCACCACCAGTGCCACCTCCTCCTCCTATCCCCAGCCTGGACCATTCTGCCACACCCCCTCCTGCCACCGAGACAGACAAATGTCATCTCCTTTGTGGACCTAGTCAGGCTTAGAAGCAACCCACTGTCTTTGTGCGGTGGACTAATCCTTTTATGAGCCACTGTTGACCGCACCCCCCACCCACCCACCCAATGCTTGCCCAGGCCAAGAGAGGGGTTGCCCTTTTTGCAAGCACCAGGCCCGTGTGTTAGCTGACCACAGGAGGAGCTGGGATCTGCTCTCAGGAACACATGTCCCACACACCACATACCTTCATACACAGGCTCACAGGCCGCTGCACTCCACGGCAACTTGTTACAGTGGTCGCACTCTAGAGCTGAAAGGAGAGGAGCTGATTTTTACCCCTGCCAAAGATATGCGACTTCTGTGTCTCCTACATGTTTTATGGCACATTCATTATTGAGAATGTAAGTGAAAGTGCAGCAGCAACACGTTAAAGAATAGCCAGGGAGCAGGGAGAGAGGGGTTGTTGTGTTTCCCTGGGCTGAGCAAAGGACAAAAGGCCCTGAAGGAGTGACATTCTCTGGGGCTGAAGCGGGAGAGAGGGAGGGCACTGATTTCATGCCTTTTGTTGATGGAGGTTAGAGAGGGGGAATTCTGTCAGTGAATCCGAAAGGCAACAAGTGGGGAAGGGGGGCGACAGGCCGACAGGCCAGAGGGAGAAGCGTTGGGGCTTTTGCCGTTCACCCAGCTGAAAGATTGTGCTTTTCTCAGCCCCCTTCAGATCCTGCAGACAGGCCCGAGTTACAGGGCAATTATGGAAATGCAGCTTTGAAGCCAAGCATAGCCTCCTTCCACTTCTTCCCCAGGACAAAGCAACGGCATTAAGGGCTTTTCATGCACACTCTTCTATAAAACATGTTTCAGCTCCAGTGTGTGTATGTTCCTAACTTTTCCTATCTAACTCATACAATATTGTAGTAGTTAGTGTTGACATTTGTGAATATTCTTTTAAAATGAGTGTAAAAGAAAATTATAGGAACATTGTTTTTTTAATAGAAATATTATAGGAATGTTTTAACAAGTTTCTGGGGAAAAGCTGCATTCCCTCATCTCTTTACCATGTCAATCTGCCTATAAAGCGTTTACCAAGGAGATGAACAGAGGGGTGGGTTTATAAAGCGCGCCTGGCCTGGCCTCAGAGCTGCTTCCAACAGCTGCACAATTTTACCAGCCTGGTGTCCCCTCTCCTCACCCTCTCCACTCACACGTCACTAACAGAGGCCCAGTAAACCATCAGCCCTGCGCTTTCTCAGCTTTGTACATTAGTCAGCGGTGTAGCACAGAATTTCGCCACCTCGTGTGAACTAATAAGACACATTTTCTCCAGCTTTTGAGAGGATCGCAAGAGAGTGATGTCTCGACATCACCCGACACAGCAGAGGCCTTGTACAACAGTGCCTTTACACTCCGAGCATATCTGACAAATGCCAATACTCCGGCTTTCACTCATCACTGTTAATGAGAGGACATATTTTGGAGGTTTCCAATATTTGTACAGACTTCATACATTATGAAGGCCCTTTTATTCACAGTACCAGGCGGAGAGGACAAGGGTGGGGTAGGGCTGGGTTTGTATTCATGACTCCTCAGGATTGGCTGACTGGTGAAGGGAACTTAATAAATTCTTCCTCCTTGGAACACTGTCAAACAAGTCCTTTCTTACATCTCCCATGAATACATTACCAGCCAGCTTGATTGATTAGAGACCCTCCCGAGAGGGTGAACCAATGAACCGACTCCCCCGGTGTGATTAATAGACTTTATTAAGAGAGTCCTCTCCTTTTTAATAATGGTAATGTAAAGGAAGGCGTGATGGGGGTGGCGGGGTACGCAGGAAGTCTAACGATGATCACTGGTGCTGTCCCTCTCTTTGATCCACATCCTCTTTAGTCTGAGTTCATTTTCACAACCTCCAACTGGCTAAATCCATCACCTCCCTATCAGTGCCACATACCGCAGATATGAGGTTTCTTTTATATACTGTTTTCACTTTCGTGCCTGCATACTGCCAATATGAAACTCTGGAAAACTCTCTCCTGGGTAATATGAGAAGCAGGATTGATTTGGAATCTTAGTCACAGTTTACAGCTAAATGAAATTGACTCAGTATCCATGAAACATCCTTAATAGGCCTCATATCAGAAACTAAGTGATGACTGCATAACTGCACTTCATGATTGCATTGTAATAGAGCAGCACGTGTGAGAATATGCTATCTGTTCTTCTATAAGCATGTGTATCTCTACTTGTGAGTATCTTTTATGTTCAAGGGGAATGAAAAAAGATAGCTTTCCTCTACCAGATCCTCTTATTTTTCTTAGTAACACTTCACACTCCATCTTACATAATCATTCTAAAGTCTAGAGGTACTGTGACCTTTCACCTCCTTACCATTTGTTGCTTCTTTGCTTTGTTTCTTGTTAAGTTTTAGGATGCAGAAGTTTAATTTGCAGAGAAGATATTTCAAAATAAATGCATGTATTTGACATGCACACACACACAAAAAAAATATCCTGTGCATACGTGTTCCTGCATGTATGTGTGTTTGGGTCCGTAAGTCATGTGGTAGGTACGTGTGTCCAAACAGCTCAGTAGCTAATCATTGTTCTTGAGAACAAGTGCGGTCTTAGGTAGGCTGGTAAACCATGTACAGGAAATTGTTTAGCCACCAGGAGCTGAGCCTGCTTATCAGCACAACACAGGAACAACCGAGACTCCACTAGCACTGGACACGACTGCGCCAACTTATCATCATGCTGAATGTAGCAACTCACAACCACAAGTGATTTATTCAAACACGGATACCATAGATAGGGCTATTCATGTCCCAGCACATTACTGCATGACCCAGACAGGTTCTGTTTGCTTTGCTGCTACAAACCAGACACACACATACACAACCATATATGACATCACCAGACAAGCCAAGTGTTGCTCGCTGCTGCTGTAAACCTGAGAGGGTGGTCGATAGCAGCAGGTGAGAGGGCTTCGCTGTGTAATGATGATGCCTACCAGTGTCTAAGTTGTAAACCCTGCTATTGATTCTCTTCAGTTCAGCCAATAGTCTCCACAGTGCTCCATGCCTGAAAGTCTGCAGTAATGTGTCTGCATAGAATCCAATATCCGCCACTATTAATGAATACTGACAAGCAGCTCAACCTTTGTATTTTTTATTTTGATTTAACCAAGTTAGTCCCACTGAGAGCGCAGATCCTGTTTCCAAGGAAGACCTGGCCAAGACCGCAATAGCACAGTTGGTTATAGTAATTTACAGTAAATTTAATAAAAATAAACACATTTTATATTAAGAAAAAAAAAGAAAATAGAAAGTGGGGGAGCATGGTAGAGAAACAGAAAAACAGAACACAGACTAAGAAAGGCACAGTGCTAAAACAGTAAATGTATGTTTATAGAGAGTGTTTACCATGGATTTTACCAGGGGTATAAATAATGGATTTGCCACTCTATCATGCAGGATGAGACTGGGTGATATGCTTCCTCGTACTCCACGGGGAGTTGAAAAGTATGTATGGTAGAACCAGTGGAAAGAGGGGTGAGAGAAAGTACTCTATTCTTCTCAACTTTTCTTTGTGCTTAGATAAACTTGTTGTCAGGCACATTGTCAGCCACTCCAGCGTGACACCTCACAGCCAGATAATGGCATTGCCATGCAAATGAGAGATGGTGAGAGGTATACCACCAGTGTGTGTGTGTGTGTGTGTGTGTGTGTGTGTCTGTGTGTGTGTGTGTGTGCATGAGTGCATTCATGCATACATCTGTTTTGTTAGTGTTTATGAGAGAATGAAAGGGTGGGCGATGGAGTAATTCAGCACTGGCATGAGGATAGATTGGTGCCTTGTCTATTATAAGGAAACTAAATGAATGAAGGAGGATTGTTTAGCCAAATTCTGTTCTCAGTCGACTCTCTCTCATCCCTTCCCGGGAAGTCGCCCTCATCTAGTCATGACATGTTGCCTTAAGACACCATAGAAAAATTAAAGATGACAGTTTGTCACAACCAGAGTTGCCTAAGTTGCCAAGTAGAATAAATGTGCAATAATACGTGTTAGTGTGACTGCAAGATTCAAACAAGACAAGTCACACTTTTACAAAACAACAGGCTTACTCATACATTGTAAACTGATATATGCTCTGGACACCAAAAAACATGCTGATGATTTAAAATGCACCACTAATTACAGCAAGTCCATTTTTTACTGGTGTAGAAAGAAAAAGTCACTGACGTGTTCAGAGAGAAATAGGGAGTTAATAATGCTCAATTAGAAGATCTCCTCTAGCAGTCATCCAGAAGACTTAATCTGGACAATATAATGTAAAACTGTCAACCCGTCTCCCGTCAGTGTCGGAACAGGAAGTGGGAAGCGATTTCTTGTGAATCACAGGACAGAAAAGTGTCTGAACAAGCTGAGCATTTAGTATGAATGCTCCCTGCCGTCTCCAGCTGTGTAGGCTCTCTCCAGGTTTTGTCCCCTAGACTGGGCACAATAAAGTGGTGATAACACAAACAGAGAAGGGTGGGCACCATGTCACTGTCTCCCCTCACAGAAGGGCCACAACAACCCACCCCCTTCTGTTGTCATGCTAAGACAGCAGCGCTCACTGGAACTGTACCCCTATTCACACTTCAACCTCAAACCTGCGCTCACCCAGGGACAGACATGGCAGCCGCATTCATTTTCCTCCCACTTAAGTCCATGCTTCCTCTCAGAGACAAAACCCATGCAATTCTTGAAGAAATTAGCTTTGTGCCTTCAGATCTGTGAATACGCTCAGTTAGCTGATGACTTAAGGGCCAGGAGTATGGACCTGGAGCTCCCATGGGCCTCATCACCGAGAAGCACAGCATTCATCTGTAAAAGACCATGAGAACAGGCATATCTAATGTCATTTTACAGGTAGATAGAGCGGGAGATTGGGGAGTAATTGGAAGTAATAACAGATAGCTCTTTTTCAATCCCACAGGACTTCTCTCCTCTTACGCCCCCAAATTCCCAGAAGACTCCTCGGCATATTTGCTGTCGCGTGAAAGAAATATACAGCGAATGAACTGTGACCTTTGCTCTCCTTCCCTGAAGGTCAGCAGTCCATTTTACATACACAGATGAGGTCCTCTATTCCGGAAATGATAAGACAAACAGCAGAGAAGAGGTAAGGTCAGCAAGTTAAACCAACAGCTAGAATGACAGTTAATTGGCCGGAGGGTAGTGTAACTGTCATCTATTTCCCTTGGGCTGACTTGGGAAGACTCCCCCCGGCTGCCTCCGCTCGCTCTCCAGAGACTTCGACTCCACAGAAGAAAGCTCACTTATCAGCTGTCTCCCACAGGTTCAACCAGTGGACATTGGCGCAGGGGAAAACAAAATGATTATATTGCCTCCGATTTGATTATTACTTCATCATTATTGTTTATATTGTGGTAATACACAATAAAGACTGTGACAAGTGAGGAGATGAAATGTCAGAGTGAATTACAGGCATATGCAGAAGCTGGCTGCAAATCAGCTGGCAGAGCTAAAAGGTCTTTTTTGCTAATTGCTCATATCCTACCAGCAGTGAGAGGCGTCCAGCCGCTGTGCAAGAGGCTGGCTGACTGAGAGCAGACAGATAAGACTTTGTGTATGGATGATTCGACCCATGCTCTAATGACTTGTTTAGTCCTGTGTGTCAGAGGCAGTGACACATAGAGGATGGCATGGAAGCTCTTGGGCCTTGTGTACGAAGACATGGGCAGAGAAGGGAAGAGAACTCCCTGCACGGCACTTGGAATGAGTGTGTGTGTGGATCTGAGTGGAAGCGTGCAGGAGCAGACCACATGCATGTATAAGGAGGAGTGATGGTTTTAGCAGAATCTGTCTGCCTGATTTCACAGGGCCAGGGTTTGGGGTGTGAAAGGCGAGGGAGAGTGCGTGCGTGTGGGAGATAATAGGCCTTTCTCCACGCCACTCAGCATTCTGCTGGCACACAGCTGGCACACAGCTGGCCATTCAACCAAAGTGTCCCGGCCCCTTTTCCCCTTCTGCACCCTTCTTCTCTAGCACCACCCAACCCCCCTACAGAATGCCAGACATGCAGGGTAAGGGAATACCAGGGAAGAACAAAAAAAAAAAACATTAGTGTTAATGGGGAGGAGGAAGGAGGAAGTTATGATGGGGCCCACTGCTCCCTAGATCCATCTGGGGCTTGGCAGGAGGGGATCCGTCAGTGACAGACAGGTGTTCCTCAGCAGCCACACTAATCCCCATCCTGCCCCTCTGCTCTGTGGCCCACAGGGGCCATTTCCATGCTCCCCCTGATATTGCAGCTACTCTTTCTGTGCCCTTTCAGTCTCTCACTTTAACTGTCAGCTATAACATATGAAATAAACTGCACCAATAGATCAATTCATTGGTATATCTTCATATCTAACAATGAGGATATATTCCTGGGTTTTAATTAATACAGTTTTCTGAGCTGGAAACTATCTTGTGTTTTGTGTATTAAAAATACAATAATACATCAATAACTGCCTGTTTTTCAACTCTCTGTTGCCAACTGATTCAGTAGTTAAGTCATCAAGGCTTTTACATCAGCTTTTGTCAACACCTGGTGATGGGTGCAGCTTACTTGACACACATCCCCTTGTTCAAGGAAGCGGTGCCTTGTAACATTGTAATTGTAACATTTGTAACATTCTTTCATGTAAAAAAAAAACTATATCACAGTACTACATACAGCTTGATTGCAGAGAGAGGAAGAAAAAAAATTAAGAGCAAGAATAAAGAGTCTCTCAAGCACATTTTCCTTTTCTACACGTATATGTTGCAAAATGCTCATCATGAATAAAAAGCAGGACATTTCTGAAAAACAGCATCATTCTCTTCCCTTTATGATGATTAAAACTGAAGTGATAGGAGCCAGGTTGTCTGAAGCTCACTGTTTCCATTCTGCAGATATGTGAACACATTACACAATCTGCAGCAATCTAAGCGTCCAGGTTTGGAAATCACCACCAGAGCCAAATGCTGCAGAATTTGGCTGAGGCTGGCCTTACAGCCACTGGCAGGTGTCCAACCATCACATGGAGGTGCTGCTTAGCACTAACTATCTTGTTGGCTGGTAAAATAACAAAAATGGCTGGCAAAATTTGGCATGTAGCATATCCTGCGATATGACAGAAGCATTTAACACAGCAGCTTGTCTATCCAGTGTCTTTCAAAAACACATATCAGGCTGAATCTGTCACAGCCGAGTTAAGTGTAATCACATTAGTCAAATTTGCACCTTTGTAACAAAGTTCATGTCTATAGAGGCCAGTAGAAATTTACAATGAAAACAAGTAAGCCATGATTTTGAGCTTAAATGCCAGTGTGCGTACATACTCTGATATTCTACTGATACACTGACTCATGCTACTAGCACCTGTTTTGGTTACGAGTTAACACATGACTAAGCAATCTGAGATATCGCACAGTTTTGCATTGACACACTTCCACTTGTGTTATCAATTCTATGCAAAAGATAGGACACTTTAAATTACATCTCCTCATTTGCATACAAATGGCCCACTTAGTTGTTTTTGTCACTGGGCAAAATATATGAACCACATGATCATGAGATTGTGGGTTGGGAGTGATGCAGATAAGGAGTGTACACTGTTGAGGCCTGCAAAGCACATCCAGATGACTAGGACACAACACTGTTACACAATATAACCCTGAGAGACACGAGCAGCACAGTTTACACAGGGCTATAATCTAGACTGAGATGACTCCATGCAGAGCTACAAATTAAATAAAGCCTAAATCTGGATTCCATTATCATGTCTCCCAATGCCTACATTTTTGTAACATTTAAATGGTAAAATAAATACGAACGCTGCCGTATCAAACAAGGCTCTAACCAGTATTTGTTTTGTGGGAACTCTCTGAGAAATGAAAAGCTAGCACAGTAAACAGCCCTTTTTTTGCCGAAAATTTGTGAGTAGCACCAAATGTTCCTGGGAGTCGTAATTGCTGGCAGATTTGTAGATGTGTGTTTTAATTAGCCTCGACAGGCTGCTGATGGCATTACACAAGTTGTTCCCGTCAACCAGGCCCCAGAGATGGAAAACCAACAGAGATCAACCATGTGGACACGCTGCAGTGACTCTGAATAAGACCCAAGTTAGTGCTAACAACCAACACCTATAGATGAATGACCACGCAGCCGAACAGCTGCCCAAAAGTGTTGTTAATGAGGTCATTTGTAGAGGCTCTGCTTGAAACTATATGCAGTATAGTATGAGAATAAAAGTAAAAATTGATCTAAAAGCAACAGTTGTTGCTAAGTTACTGGATCAAATGCTGAACAACTTTTATTTTAAACTTTTTACCTTTCTTCATTAAAGTGATTTGGAAACTCCCGTCTTCCCTGCAATGAGCACACACCATCTCCATACGCCTTTGAAATTATAGATCATAACAGGACTCTGTTATCTGAACAAAAATCTCAAGAGCTGCTTGCCTCACACACACACACACACACACACACACACACACACATTCAACATTAGAGTTATCACTCCCTATAATCCACAAGCACTTTTAGGCCTTGTATCCTCCCACCGACTCCCCTTGCACCTCATCTACCTCGTGCTAACACAAACCTCCTCTTATGTGGCTTCCCCTTTCCCCCAGCGCAGGATCCACATCACTGAGACTGCACCCGCCATGGAGGGCCTTTTTCCACTTCTCCAGCCACATTCGGCCAAGATTTATTAGACTCTTCAACCAAAATGTAATTTTCACCATGTTGGTTTTTTGAGAGTGAGGGGAGTCGGGAGGGGTTTTTTTTGGGTGCATTGACAGTCATGTCTACTCAGCTGGGATGGTGGGACAGCTCGCTCCAACACCAATACCCCAAAGCCACAGAGACAGCTAAGTGATTTATTGGCCTCTTTTTATTGAGAGGGTGAGAGAGAGAATGAGAGAGAAATATAAGTAAGAATAACAGTGTAAGTGAGCTTGTCTGCAGTGTTGCACAGCACGAAGGTAACACAGGTGGAGGCATTTAAATGGGTTTAGGTTTTATGGTGATTTAAGGAAAGAACTTTTGTTTTCCAACAGGATTTCCTGAAGCTTATCAAAACATGTCATTTAATTTCTTTCACAGAGTCATTTGCTTGGTTGTTATGCCTTCATTAAACCACCTTTAAACCACTTATTACACATTTGGAGAAAAATGTCAGTTCATGACAGATTTCTCTCTCATACAATAGCTCCTGAAAAAAATTATATTTTTGTCATGATATTATAATTTAATCAACTCTGGGAAGACTTTTTACATTAATCCAAGTTGCAAAATGTTACCCAAAGAAAAAACTTTGTAGCCTAATCTTGGCACATTCCCACACCAGATAATGGTTTCCATGAACAGGGCCGCGGTGTAAGAGACAGATACTCTGAACTCGGCTGTAGAAAAGAACAGTCTTCACCATTGTCGAGTGAGTAAATGCACCTTATAAAACCCAGGAAATTACATGTAATAGAAGTGATGTACCATTCTGTGGTTGCACTCAGGAGACACACAGACTTCAAGGAGACAGCTCACAGAGATCACAGTCAGTGAATCATAACATTTCAAAGAAAGGCAGGATAGACAGATGAAGAAAGACAGAAAGAGATGGAAAGAGACAGAACAGGAAAGACAGAATGAATGACAGAGAGATAAAGGCAAATTAGATAGAGAGACAGCAGTGGGGAAGGTGAGAGGGCCGAGATAAAAATCACACACTGGATCCATTCCCTTTGCCAAGACAGATGTCTATAGTGAATAAATAATGAAGGGTAACAGTTTCACAACATCATGTTAGATTGCCAGTTCTAAACCGGGGCTCTGACTGCTCCTGCATGTTCTCTGACTATGACTCAGGCCGCCCTCTGCCCCAGGGGAACCTTCCAGACCCGTCACTTCACGTCTCCACGTAAAATCAAGCCCAAAGGATAGGCCTGGCAAACACATGGGGATGTGTGACTCTTGGTGGCTGAGTTACGTGTGTCACACTACTCTGAGAAGTTGTGTCCCTCCCTCATGACTGACCAGACTAAATATACCCACTTCAGCAAGCACTTACACACTGTTTCCTTTCTTGGTGAGAATTAACTTAATGTTTCTGGGTTGTGAGGTAATAGTGAGCGCTCCGTAGCTTCATATCAATACATATTTAAATACACTTGCATTTACATTTGCCTTCTATAGGATAAAAAGCAATGTAATACCACTTGGATCTTTATTTTTCATTCCTGTCTGTAGTTTAATAAAATGCATTATGGGCATGTTATACTCAAAAGATACTGATACTGTCTACAGTAGGCCTATTTTTTCTGCATGATGTCATTAGCCATTTATTTACTGAGCATAGAAGCAAACCCACTTTAGGGACAATCAAATGTGTAACAAAGCAATCTGTGGCCAATATTGCTACAAGATAAATGTAAAATAAAAAAATCACATTTTGCATAGTATCCAAGGCCTAATCCAAAAAGGAATGAAGTCGAAAAGCTTTGGCATAATATCCCCGCTCTGCTGTCAACACCACTTCACCAAAGTTCAGCAGTATTATTGTGAGAGGGAGCATTAAAGTAACTGTAAGTGCACTGTGCATCCCCTCAGAGTTAGTGGAGTGACTCAAAAACTTGCTCCTGTGCAGTACAACACTAAGAAAGGGTAAAGGGACTTGAAAGCTTACACACATACAGCCTTAATGCACATGCAAACACAATTACATTTACACACACAACCACACAAACATACATATACACTCCTACAGACTGCTCTCCATCTTATTTGTGCAAACTCAATTAAATGATTTTCTGAATAGCAATAAAGCAGTCTTTATTTTTGCTTTGCTGGGCACGCATCCCGAACCCCCTGCTCCCCGCGTTCCCCACCCCACACCCCCAATACTCCCAGCCCTGCAACCGCACCACAGCAGGATCAGTTTTCCCCCCAGAATCCCACTGAAGCGCTGCCATGTCGGCTGGAGACAATCAGCTGAAATGCTCCTTAGATATTCCTGCTCCTTTTCAAAAGCCCCAAATTCAATTTATGGACACATTTATTACCATGTCTGTCAGTGACTAAAAGGGAGTTTCATAATCAGGAGCACACATCTGATCTGGTCACAGCAGGCTCCCTCGCTTGGCCAATACACGCTCTATTACACGGTCAGAGCCAGCCGATCCACAGAGGAAAAGGAAAACATGAGCAAACAAAAGACTAGGTAGTTAGACGTGGGATGGGGCCCTTAGATGTTGCATTTTTAAAAAGCTGATCTGATTTAGGAGTGGGGCCGTAGGGAGAAAATCCGTTAACTCAGTACCCTGAGCAAGGCCTTGACCATGTGATGAGGGATCACATAGCACCCTCCCAAAACGGCACAGTATTCCCAAAATACACTCCCTTTTCTGATGTTATTGAAAACATAAATGGGATGTTTTTGTTGTCTAATGATGTTTCTGTCAGTCTCTAAGTAGCAGAGGGCTTGAGAACCTGAAGGGCTTCTTTGAAAGACTGAACAAGTTTTCATCATGTTGCGGTCTTGTCTCTTACATCAATAGTTTCCATTGTTTGTCATATTTTTCAAAGTTGCCAAAAACTACATGAAATCCACTTTTAAACTCTAATAAAGTAGACAGAGAGTGGCTTGTTAGGGCCAGCTATAACAACACTGAGGCCTGAACGATTTACTATCCCTGCTCTGCTTGTGAAACATAGATTCTAATGAGTGCTCTGCAGGCAGCGCGTCACTCAACTCTGGAACATGGGGGCATGGACTGGACCAAGACCCAGTGATTGAGGGCTTTTGGTCTGCTGTGGTGTGTGTATGAGACACACACACACCGCAGACCGCAGACTCCAATCAGTGGTTCTTGGTCCAGTGGTTCGACAGAGTGTCAGTGATGTCTGAGAGCCACTGTTCACACGCGCTTGTGTCCAGGCAGGCTGCATGCCCCAGGAGAGATGCACACCTCAAGCCCAGGCCCATAAATCAATACTTACTCACAAAGGTTCACCTAAACTCTTGCCAGTGCCCAGTGTAGTAAAAACAAGAAAAATGTAGGCTAAGCTCCCCCTAGAGGCCGAAACTAGAGGGTGATTCAGTTAAGGAAACGAAGCGTGTCCTTCATTAGCCGAAAGATCACATTTTACCACAGGAGCAACACATTTACTGGTGCAGAGGGCTCTGTGAAATCTCAACGAAAAAGATTCTCTGTTTGCCTTCCAAGGTAATTAGGGAGGCTATCACCTGACACTCACACAGGTAATGTCCTGGATTGGAGCCAGACCCAAATTTCATCATGGTCAGCCTGACTGCAGCACCCTTGGAAAATATGCGCAGAAACTGAAAACTGCATTTCCAAAATTGCCTGCTTGTCCCCTGTGTTGGTTTTGGATGAGGTCTCTGGGCCAGAGCTTAGGGGTTCTGGAGCTGGTGCCAGGATCCTTAAAAACTAGTAACTGATATCTGCTTTTTTTTCCCTCCGCACGGTCTGAAGTGTTCTGTTATTAAAATGGGAGCAAATCCCACCGGAATGTTTTACACGTTTACTAGGTGTACGTCAAGGTGAGAGACAACACTAGTGAATTATGGTTTAGATTTGGACCTGGGGAATTGGGGCTAGGGGCAGACTGAAGGAAAGATTGGGGAGGTATTACTGCGTGTGACAGTTCTGACTGCCAGGATATAAATCCACCCCCACCCCCCACCCTCCACAGCCCCAGCATGTTGCACAGAAACCACAGTGCCCCCTACAGTTAAAACCCACACATGTCAAACTTTATTGGCCTTAATAGTAAATGCCAGAATGATAAATAAAACAGTATCAGGAGTCCTGCTGTGGAGAGTTTAGTATGAAAGATCAATGAGTGGCTGTCTACAGGGAGTAGGCTAAAAGCATCCGTGCCATCTGCGGAAGCAGTGGGTTGACATGGCACACTAATCTCTTCTGGTTTGTGTGTTTGGGGTCCAGGACGTCCAGCAGACTCAGCGACAGCTGCATGTAGAAGCAAATCTGAACCATGCTCGCGAACAGAGCAACTGCAAACTGATGACATACGCTTTGTTTGGGGAAAAGATTTTTTCTTCTCTTGCCTGTTTTGGTGGGATCACAAGTCTGGATATACTAATGGGAGAAAAAGAGCACCAATTAGAGATGTAGACCACGCTAGCCTCAGTTATTTCCAAACCACTTAAAATGTGTAATAAATGATCAAATGAGACAACTCCTTTTTAAGCTCACAGTTGGATTTTGTTTTCCTCAAAAGCACATTGGTTCTAATAACAGAGCGGGCCTTTGATTTAGCTCTCAGTAACAGGCAAGTGGGCAACAGACACAAAACTTTCTGTTGGTTGTGGTGGATAATCAGAGAGTTGGAGGCATGTGGGTGGATCGCCCTACGTGGCTTGAGGCTGCTGGCTGGTGTGAGGTGGGTGCAAGCTGGTAGACAGATCACCTTGATGCCTGAAACTGCTTACTTTTATGGTTTCTGGCCCCAACTGGGACACTAGAATTTGCTCAGCTTGTGGCTGTGAGACATAAAGCAGAGATAACTGAACTGATGGTTCAAAAAAGTCACTCATCCATCACTGCAGTGGGGTTGAATGCATGGTTATGGCAAAGTCCCAGAATCCAGTGTAGCTACTGAGGCTGCCTCCTGCAGAAAAGTGCAAAGAGGAGCAGGGATAAGAAAACATGTGTCCTATGTCAAGGCTTGAGCCAAATCTCTGTGTATTAGGATCAAAAACAGTCCCTACTCCTTTCCCTTTGTCTTTACATAATTTGGTACTTTGATCACAATCAAACATGAAAAGTGGACCACGTCAATAATCCATTGGCATTATATTTGATTTTTTTTTTAAATCCTTGCAGTGTCAACATTATGCTGGGCTCTGATAACAGCTCATCCAGCAGGACCTTCTCCCTCCACTCCCTCAATAATTCACCATCAGTTCCACTCCTGACTACTATGACCGAGTCCTACAAACGCTGTAGGAACATGCTGGAGGGTCTGGATGGAAAGGGAAAGGATGGGAGGTAAAACGGGATGAAACAGTAAAAGTGGAAGAGATCAAGAAAGTACCCTCAGAGAATAGAACCTATCCTATCTATTTTCCTAGAATGTAACTTTTACACAAAGACTAAGAAGGACCTCTGCATGGTTCTTGTGTTGGTCTTTGCACGCTGACATGCGCACATGCAAGCCTCCTCATTTATGTAATTATGGCTGGTGTGCAGACTCGGCGCGTGCCTCTTGAAATTTGAAACACTGGGGTCCTTCACTGTGCCAATACCGTGCAGCTCCTTTTTGATGATTGGCCTCTGCTTTGTGTGTCTAGCAGCTGGTGGTCACAAAAATAGTGTTCTTTTGTCCAGGAAAAAATTTTTTTAATTGAATACTCAAATGATCAGCATTGTATAAAGGAATCCATGGTTATACCCAGTTTTACGTTGACTTTGTGGTTCGCTCCGTGGTCTTCTTGCTGCGGATTCGTCCACAGCCCAAACCCGAGCTCCAAAGTGGAATGTTAACTCCTGCACATACAAAAGCGCATGTACGCACACATTAATGGTTGCTAACGGTATGCAGATGCAGATGTTTGCAGGGGAGATGGTGTGCGGATTGACTTGAAGACACGCTGAGCCCTTACAGTGTGTCCTGCAGTTAAGCCTGGTAATAATCTATAAGGATAAGGACCTCTGCCCCAACCAGCCAATATCCATGTGCTAATGATTCTTTGAGGTTTTTGGAATGATAGTATTCACCAAAATACATGTAATTTTTCCCCCAATCTCTTTATGAGTTCCCAGTGAGATTCCTTTTACCCTTTGGGCACAGTTAGCTCAACTCCGCCCTCCGAGACCACGCCCCCACGCCTCAGTCCTCATGGCATTCATCTTGAGGACAAGCACATGGTTCCACTTTCTCCCATCTAGATCAGCCAGTTCATGTATGTGTTTCCAAACAGAATACGTCACCACTGCAGATCACTTTACAGGGATCATAGGGACATCTGTTAGGAAAATGGAATAACAAAACTGAACCAGGTTTTTACATGTTCACTGGAATTCAATTAAAATGTGATTAGTGGGGGTATTAGGGGGACAGCATGGTCCACCATTACACGTTTGGTTGCCACTATCCCCTGGCCTGGTCAGGTTACTGTGGGGATTACCCCTAACAGAATGACCTCTGACCTCTAGACAGGTGCCTGTGGGAAGGATGGCAGAGCATTCATGTCACCATACCAAGCAGGATTCACAGCCCAGTGGCTGACAGGGGTTCCTCCACACCATTCCAGAGGACATTCCCACTTTGTAATCACACATGCAAGCACGCATATACTCCAAATACTCAAGAGCAATGGATTGCATGTACAGGCATCACAATAACCTGATTAGAAATATTTTCTATTCAAATGTTATATAAATCCCATTCAAATCTCATTAAAAAAAAAACAAAAAAAAAACATTCAAACATTTCCGAAATGCAGAAATTTATGTTTTGGGGAAAATGGTTTAATTTCTAAGATTATAAAGAAGTAACTTCATGAAACAATAACAGGCAAGCTCATAAACTTAACAAAGACATTTTTGCTTTACTCCATGTAGGATACCAAATTTAAATATAATGCAGACTTTAACTTCACACTTAAACAACTAAATTATGTTTATGACTTCAGTTTTATGCACGTCAACATTAATCTGCACCAGATTATAATTTGAAAACAGCCTCTCCAACTGGTGTGATATATAGTGCACACAGTAGAAGGTGCAAACAACACATGAATATCCAAATCCAGTGAAAAGGATATGTAAACTATTGATCCTCAACATGTTGGAATCATCATGCTTGCAAACTTGTGCATACTAACTGTGATCCTGCAAAGAGTTTACACATGTGGTAAAGCTCAAGATCAAACTGCAGTTCTGTCATTACACAATAGCAGTCTGGAAAAAAATGCTTTGACTGTAATATTCTCCATCACTAGAGTACAAAGAGTCTGGTCTGTTCCTTCTTGTTCATCACAAATCCAAGATATTTGTCCAACCCAGAGTGATTGTGCAGAAACAGGAGCATTTAAAGAAAAAAAAAACACAAAAACAAAAATCCCCAGCTGCTTCCATTCTGTGCTGTTTACCATGGTTTTCCCCACCAGACTAAATAGGCCTGTGTTTGTCCTCACCATGCGCTACACAGCCACTCCAACCCCAAGACCTCTACTTAGGCAGCGTGCGGAATAAACAGCTTTCCTCAGAGGACCTGAGAGTGGAACCAGTGCTGGATTCATGAGACGATGGGAGAGGTGAGTGGAGGACTTATTGGATGAGCCGTTATCACAGTCCAACACAGCACAGATGCTGGAACACTTCTTGTTTTTATTTATTTATATTATTTTTTTATGTCTTCTGTTGCGACTTTATTGGATAATCAGAGCGGTCTACTTTCCATGCCTGGCTGAGCTCACATCACAAAATTATGTAAAGACATAGGGAAAGAAGTAGACACTGTTTTTGATCCTAATACACAGAGATTTGGTTCAAGCCTTGAGGTAGGACACACGTAGAAGCATTTCCAAACAGCATCAGCACCACCAGCTCTTAGCTGAGGCCATTTGCTGCGGTGCATGGCATCTCTGAAAACGTTTGCTGAGAGACGGAGCTGCAGAAATACAGAAAAACAAAGTCAATATGTACTTTCCAACAGCTTGGAAATGCTTCTGAAGGACGGTAAATATGCTGTGACAAATATACTGGAGTGAAATTCCCTCATTTAGGGATCATGACCTGTTCTCACAAGTGCATTATCTCTGGAAGAAAGCCTCTGTGTGGCACAATCAATTAAAAACAACTAGACAGAATAGAAGGATTAAAAAAAAGCAACTGCAAGTGCACAGCTGATAAGACTTTTTGAAATCCTCATTTATCAGATAAAATGATTATCCTGCAAAGTAGTTGATGTGGCCATTAAAAACAATGGAGCCAGATTATGGAAAGTTTACAGTTTAATGCCAATCCTCATCGATTGCCAAAGTGGAAGCTCAACATATTCTGTATGCGAAATGAAAACTGACTGACGAGTGTGTTTATGCTCGACAGAGTTCAGTTTCTTTTGTCTAACAAACATTTGTGTGTCTTTCTTTTTTCGCTTCTGTCTCATGCAGTGGTTGCTCAAAGCTGCATCAAGGACAATTGTCGACCAGATTATTTGAATGAGTGAAAAAAAAGTAAAGCAATCATCCATAGCCCTCTTCAAGGAAGTAAAATATCCATATAATAAGAGGCAGATTATGTTTTAGTCTTTATCAACACAAACAGACACACTCAGGCTCAGCAGAAAATCTATATTCTCTGTGCAGTACACAGTTGATATCCTAGCCATCATGTCCTTTTGAATCCATTAATCACTTACTGACAAGGCAGTGAATGTAACTCCACTCCGAAAAGAGGCATCTCAGATAAAGTCTCATCAGTCAGACTTTTTGCTGTGTGACAGATGATCGCAGTTGAAAAGCATCACACTCGCAAAGTCTCGACGCATGAGCAGGTTCTGTAATGTGTTGTGGAAATCAGCGAGCCACTTCATGCTTTCACTTTGGCAAAGAATCGTATTCTCAGTGTTCAGTGAGGGAGTAAAATCAGATCGGATCATTCTGCTCAGCTACACAGTGACCCTCAGCTTGTATTAGAGGAAAAGGGGCTGACTAATGAGAGTGTGTTTTCCAGATGTGATCCTTAGGTTGATGATATGGGTAATCATATGATACCCAAAGTAATACCTGATATGTTTTCAGGTGTGAAAGCAAATCTCCTGTACAGTTCTTATAATCAAAAAAGGAAAACGGATCATTTTTGACATTGATGCTCCTTTTGTCACCCTTCAGTGTTGTTCCTCAAACACCACAGCAACAAAACATTTAACAGCTGGAAAGGATAAACAGTCATTCTTCCATCCCCAGGCTGACCACTCCTGTCACTCTGTTGCATCTCCTTAATCGACTCAGGTAAAATTCCCATACTGAAGTATATTCACGTGATAATCTGACTTCATAAAGTAAGAGTGTCATTGTTGCAGTTCTCACACTAAGCTACTGCAGGAACCTCAAGGAGACCCTGTGCTCATACAGTTACAACTGGAAACAAAACAGCGGTGTTGGCACATCACTAGAAGTGGGAAATTTCACAGGTCAGTGGACACAAACATAAAAAAGAAAGACATATTTTCTCATTTACAACTTGTGGTATCATTTGGCCCTGCTAGTGTTAAATGTATGTTTTACATTTTTAGATCTTTAAAACATGTTCCACTGTCCCAATTAAATATAAGTGCACTGAGTTTTGTTTATGATGCCTAAAACACTGTAAAATAACATTTGGGGGAAAAAAATCACCAGTAACATGTCTTACCACTAACAATGTCCCTATAACTTAGGGATTATCCGCAAACCACACTGTCAACAGTTTTAATTGGGACTATTTCTTCTGCAGGATGTAGTTTCAATGAAAACTGCTGAGAGCAGCGTCTGTGGATTATTCATGGACTGCAACTTTGTTGGATAGAAGATAGATATATAGTAGGCTGTTAGTCACACAAACTTGCTTCTGTGTTCAAAAATATATATTAAACAAAAGGTTTTACTGTTGCTTCTGATTTTCTGCACAAATTACCTGTTCTATCATTATTGTATTTTACTCTCAGAAAAAGTTGCCAGCTTAGTGTCTTTTCAACAACCATTTGCAACATATGTGATTTAAAACTTGTTGGCAAATACAGATAATATCAACACCTGTCTCCTAAACATGATATCTTTGGACAGCCCCCAGAAAACTTGCATAGGCTTGTTGCATCAAGCGGCTGGTTACACACGCACACAAAGAGAGAAACAGATCCAGAGACAGCAACTTCAAGAGCTGGAAGTGTTATACTAGACTTCCTGGTGAATTTGAAATCGGTGTTGCTGTATTTCACCATTTGAATGTTCAGTTTTAATGCAATGTTACCTGCTGTTTGGACTTTTTCCTTGGTAATAAGAAAAAATACCAACAAAAAATGCCTAGAAATAGACTTTCATGCATCATATCCAGACCACTGCTGCACAAATAGCAATCTTTCTAACAATAGAATCATGTATCTTTCTGATATATTTACTGATCAGCGCTGGATACCAACAATTTCTCCAAAACAGATTTATAGCAGTTTGGAACAAGGCCCTTCATATAACCATACATTTTTTATAATGGTGGATGTAGGAATTGTGATCATCTTTTGACGTTCATCTTAGTTTACCCACCTTTTGATTTACCACTGCATCACTGGCCGTCAGGGAGCTGCTGTGGGCCAGAGAGGTGAGGGGCTGCTTTGTTCTGAGGCAAGGCTGACAGTCTCTTTATCTCCTCCTGTCAGACAGAATACTGTTTGATCTGCAGCTCCTCCAAGTCTTGTATCTCTGGTCAAATGACCTCAGCCCACTACCAGAGGCTGCTTAACAGTCCCACTACTCAAGGTTTCATGCAGTTTCTCTGGCTTGTGCTTGCATGCGTTTTGTTCACACTCACACACACACACAGACACACACACAAACACACAGGAACACTAAGACACATTCAAGCATTAAAAGGTGTGCTGTATGTATACAGAATAAACATGCACTGCACATGTACATGTAACACATATGCTGACATATACACTCAAAATATATTAAGTATGCACACACTTGCGCTTGAAGTCTGGCTTTGGCCCTTACTATACAACCAGCCTGTGCTGAAGAGAATATATTTCACTGCTGTGCTCTGTCTCCATCTCCTCCTGTTTTACAGGACGGGTGTCTTTTAGCAGCTCACATCACAGAGCCCTACAAACGGCAATTAAAACGGATGTGCTACACTGGCTCTGTATGAGGAGAGAGAGTAGAGAGAGAAAGAAAAGAGAAATGAGAGGGGACATGAGTGAGGGAGACAGAAAAAAGAAAGAAGGGGAGGAAATATGCGAGGGAAAATGTACAGCACCACCTCTCCTTCAAAACCACGACTGATGCCGTGTCTATTGATCTTTATTACAATAGCAGCAAGCTGTAAAATGTTTGATGGTTTTGTACAGATCTTAGTCCCCCTCATTCATAATTACTGCTACACATGTAGAACCAAGGGCAACTTCAGAAGGGGCGCTGTTTGAAAAGCTGCTGCCAGACTGTAGGGATGATGGGAAATCTCGGTGGGGCCTCACGGTTGCTAAAAGCCCTAAGGCTATCATTCCTCTTGCTGAACACCTGCAGCAACTTAAGTTTTATAAAGATCAAATTATGGAGCTGATTTTAAATAAGAAATGAACCCATCCCTTTACCCACAAAGTAACTCTGCTTTATTTTGATTTCCGGCTTTAGTGTTGTGAGTTTCTGAGAAAACTCAGTAGTGCTCATTTTACAGAAATTCAACACATATTTTGAGCTAAGTGACCTCAAATCATTCAAGTTTAATGTTGACAAATGCAGCAGTTTGCATGTAGTATGACGCATATGTGGACGTTCTCTCCCTCTTTCTCTTGTCTGGCTTTGTAAATTGTTGACATGCACTCAAAACTACACTGAGAAGAAGTTCGAGTTGAAAGCTACAGCAATAACTACTCTAACTCATAATGTTCTAGGCCTGGAGAAACAGTCTCAGTGTAGCCTAAACAAACAAGAAACCCAGAATCCTCACAACTTATCAACCCATGCTCTGTTTTCTGGGACAAAAGTGTGCAGCAGTACCACAGGACCCCCAGGCTGGACCTGGCTCTCCGTCTCCCCTCTCTGCTCAAATTTTAATGTTCTTCTGTGAGTGGAAGCCAGGGGAGATACAGAACAGAGAGTGACAGAGATAACAGACCCAAGATACAAGAAAATATATTTGGATCTCTGCCTCCATTCCAGTGACAGTTCACATCAACAAGACACAAAACCAAAGAGGCTAAATTATAGGACAGTGGTTTGAGTTTAAGAGATGTGTATGTGGAGAGGTAGAGATACACAACAATGAACAGCAGAGTGCAAAACGGTGATCAAGGTCAACATTGGTACAAACTTTTCAAAATAATTCATCATCACAAAATAATAAATGCCTTCTTTTTTTTTTAATAATGGTGCAGGACCCTGGTTTGACGTGTGCTTTGCAAAATGCAGCAAAGAAATGAAAATATGTACATAGGGTACAGCACAGAGAGCAACTCCACAAGGCATTTGGATGAATACCAGCGAGAAAAAATTACCATGATGCAACAGGGGTTAGGAGAGGCAGAAACGGAAAGAGAGAGCAGACAGAGAAAGGAGAGGACAGAGTTTACAGACAGAGAACAGTGTCCTAGCCAGATGATTGTTGCTTCCAGCAGATGAGAACAGGGAGAATAGTCTTTAGCTTGGCACGCCCTGAATAATGCATCACCCTGTAGCTGTAGCTGGGCAGATATATGGGTGAGGGGAGCACTGATTTTTGCCCCCTGGCATTGTTGGAGATATGAATAATGGATAGGTTAAATGCTTGTGGTAAGAATGAATTAGCGTAGAGTCTGTTCAGGGGCTGTATTTATGTAATGATTTGATTTGGGAGCAAAGACAGTGTCATGTTAAGATGCAGTGTATATCCTAGTTAGCACTGATCTCACTGTGGTCCATGTACATCTACTGCAGCTCAGTATCATCCCAGGCCAGATCCCAGTATCCCAGCAGAAGCTGGAGCCTCTCGTGTCACCCTGCCTGCCATTGATTAACATTTAACAACCAGGGAATACTTTGTCACTGAAGAGAAAAGCAAACTTTGAGCTCTTGAAAGCAACAGTGGAAGAAAAGAGAGTGAGAAAGAGGGAGGGAAGAAGAGGGTTAAAGAAGAAAAAAGGAAAAATAGAAAAGAGCATGATCCACACAGTACACAGGAAGCATTTTCACATAGCACGTCATGTATAACTCATGAAGTCCTGACAGAGCAGCGCACACATTCCACATTCCCTTTGGCTGTCTCCGGCTGGCAGTCTGCACAAGCCAGGATGAACAAGTTGTTCCGGTCTTTCTCTCTGTCCTTCTTTCTCTTTCCCTCTTTCTGTCTCTCCAGGCTCTGGCACTGCTCCCCAAGGCTAGAGGTTACAATGATGGAAACGGGGGGCTGGAGCGAAGACAGGCGGCCTGGGCTGCAGCCATGGCCAGCACTGGAGCCGAGCTGGGCCGCCCCGCTGGTTGTGCTGGTGAAGCCGGCTGTGTGCTCAGTGCCCACTGCTGCAGAGCAGTGCTTTACAGTGGGCCCTGTGTTTAGACAGTCTGACAGATCTCAAGCTGAACACCTTGAGAGCCCTGAGAATCAGCACTCTATGCATACATCACCCCCAGCCAACATCTACATCCTCTCTCTCTCTCTGCTTGTCTGTTTTGTGAAGCTATCTTGGTTTCTGTCTCTTCATCCTTCCCCACTTGGAATCTCTTTCCTTTCACTGTCTCTCTCTCTCGCCTCCCTTTTTCTCCCCCGGTCCCCCTTCAACTCTGCTCTCTCTTATTCTCTCATGTTTCTCTCTCTGTCTCTCCCTCCCTCTCCTTTTGAGATTCAATAAGAGCCCTGGAGGCAGGAGAGAGAAAACAGGGGGGTGTAAAAACATCTATGGCTTTATTTACAAAGGGCCCAGGTATTGCCCGGCGTTAAATCCGGGGGAAATGATTTATTTTCCACCCATGTGTGGCACTGATCCCTGAGGCGTAACTCAACAGTGGACTGGCTTCGTGCTTGCAATTTACGGTGGCTGCAGAGGCTCATAAAGGAAGAATGGATTAATCTGGAACACGACATAAACAATATGACTCTGACAGCCCTATTAAAACCTGTGCTACTCAGCATCAATTCTCTTTCATGCTCTCTCTCTATCTTTCTTTCTCTGGCGCTGCGCAGCCAGTGCCTGTTGGTGGGAGGCTGACTGGTAGCTCCAGAAAACTGGCCAGAGCTCACAGCCTTGTTATTGTGATTCCCAGAGTATCAGATTCAGAAAAGGGGGGTCCTGCGTATCTACATATAGCAACCGGACCTTTTAACTGTTTAGCCTTTGGACATCATTGGGGGTATCAGATGTACTGGGTCCAGTGAGGAGGCTCCCACAGTGCTTGTTAGGGCCGGGCCGAGAAGGCTTCCTGTCCCAGTGCCGGTGGCCTCTCATTTTCCATGAGCTGGGCTTCTTTTGGGAATGTGCTGCGTTCACTTCTGTTGGCATGGGCTTCCATATTTGGATGTGTGCACAAATTTGTAGGGAAAACATGTTGTGCATGTGATACATGATATGGATTAGTAGCGGATACTCATGTACTCACCAACACACACACACACGTACATGCACACACAGACATACACAAACATTCGTCAGCTGCTCCCTGAGCCCCTTGGGAAGAGGTCACTCAACATCTTCAGTGGCCCCCAATAACCGATGGCACACACATGCACACACGCAGAGCCTGTCATTTCGTTAGCTCCATCTCTGTCAGGGACAGGTGTATGCTAAGCCACACAGAAAAGGCCCACACGGAGACAGCATCCATCTAACCACAGAAGCTTTTAACACATTTAAAAACAGCATTTCCAAGATAGCGACCTGTCTCAGAGAGAAAGATGAGCAAAAAAAAAAAAAAAAAAGAAAGAAAAAGTCCCCGAACAAGAGACAGAGTTACTAATTTATGTCCAACAATGGATGAAAGCTTCAGAAGTGTCAGGCGGGGAGAGAACAGCCCTGAAATTGAAATCAATAAGTTCATTAGACTGCAGAGCCTGTTCGTGCTGCTCCCTCCACTTCCCCTGCAGACAAACACAACAACACATGAAAAAAACAGGGGCAAAACAAGGCTTGACCTATGTCCACTAGCCAAGCATTCCATTTATTTAGCCCTTATCACAGGCCTGATCTGAAGAGGCAGCTACACACTGATAACGCCCCAGGATAATAGCAAGACTAGACAGGGTCTGACCAAAGAAAGACAGCCAAAAGAAAAGAGAAAGTGAAATAAAGAAAAATGCATTTGGGATCTTCTTGACATTCATTCTGTTTTTTCTTCATGTACACACACACAATACTGAAATACAGGGCCTCTTAAGAAACTTTTACAAGGGTTGTTTTTTGCTGGCGTCTCTCTTGTTTGAGCCTGTAATTTAGTGGATCCCCATCAATAAGTGAGAGAATAGCTTTGTGGATGCTTGGCCTGACAGCTAACAAGGCCCAGGCCCTATCTGCAACAAACAGACAGAATAACAAACGCTGTTTTCTGCGTGCGCACATTGAACAAACAGTGAATGCAGCTCATCATTCATGCAGCGATACAGTACTGTCAAGGCTTCGACTAAGCGCGCTGTACAGAAGTGAATGTGTGTGTGTGTGTGTGGTACAGGCATGCTGAAGGAAAAGTTTTTTTTACCATCTGAGTGACCTGAATAGTGTTTCTTCTTGTACAGTAATAATCTCCTGAGCCCTGCAGGTTAGTAAAGATCAGTGCAGCTGATGTCTTCCTCCACCTGAAAAAGGGCCCATTATAGCTCCTGTCCATATCAGCAGGGCCCTGCAGCCTGTGTCACACACTTCCTATTGCTGATTTATGGCTACGAGGCTCATGGGTGTTAGAATACTGCATATTCTCACAGTGACACATTCACACACACACACACACACACACACACACACTTAGGCACACACAAAATCAACGAGGTGCAAATTGTTCATGACCTGAGCTCAACACTGCTGCGCCAGAGGTAGCCAAACCTGTCTTCAAGGGCACCTTTATCACACTCACAGCCCCCTTTTCACCTGCAGATTAGCACAAGGCTAAATGGCCTGGCTAGACCAAGACCATATCTCCATTCACACAAATGAAATACAAATGGACTATATATATCTACAAAAGAAAATCTTTATTTCAATCCCTCTTATCCTAATGCCTATGCAACTCTGTAAGACATTTCTTTTGTCCCTTTTTTTTTCTTTTTTCAATCAAAGAGAAAAACTGTTCGCCCTCCATCCGGAAGCTCAGGGAGTCACCATCCCAGGGGGTTTCTGGGAACGCAAACACACTGCTGCAGTTGGCAAGCCGCTGTTCGCTAAAGAGTTCAACAGAAGCCAAAACATTTGTTAAAGACTCATTTCATTTCCTGGTCGAAATGTCCCAAACACTGCAAGGCAAATGTGAGAACGCGTTTACATAGGAAAGCTCAAAGGAAACCAAGTGTCAAGCTTTTCCCTTAACAGAAACAAGAGCAGCTTTGGAGCGTTTGAGAGAGATGATAGTGGTGGTGGTGGGGAAGGGGGTTTAAAAAGATGAGGGAAGGGGTAAATGGTCAGCTAACATTGTAGGAAGGCAAAGAAAAGCACTACATAGAGTGACACGATTAACTAGTGGTGACGTGTAACCAAATGTCCACAGGTTCAGTTCACTTCCACAACCATCTGTGCCATGGAAATAACTGAAGCTACACAGTGCCTGTGAATGGAAAGCACATCCAAACCCACCTTTCAACTAGCAGCCTTGCATTTCCCAGGATGGCATAAAGATTTTACATTTTTTATTCGAGGCCTCTCACCTTGTGTACAGCTGAGTTTTATTCTACATTATACCAACTACATAGGAGAGTGTCCAGAGGAGTTTCACAGCTTATCCATATTTAAGGCCTGGAACTTACTGGCAGGGCTTAGCCCCGGGCACACGAACAACTCAGCCATATATATACAGGAGACGGCAGTTGAAGAAGCCACTGTTGACCATTTATTTATGAAGTCAAAGCTCCGTGGCAACAAGCTAGCCACTCTGAAACAACTTAAAGCGCTTATATCCAGGCTGAATATTTCATCTCTGGATCGCTTCTTCTTTTGAGTCTTTTTCAAGGTAAGAAGTGAGGAGAACAACACAGGGCAGAGAAGAAAATAGAAAGAAAGAGAGGACACTGCAGGTGAGGCAAGACCCCCCTCTAACCCAGTCAAAGTAAACAGGTGGGACTGGGAAAGCAGGAGGAGGAGGAAGGAGAAGGAAGGGAGGGAGAGTGGGTGCAGCTCACAGGCCTCTTCAAGGTCAGAAGAAGGAGAAGCTTAGTATTCCCTCTCTCTCTCTGTCTTGTCTTGAGCTTGCGCCAGCTCATTGTTTTGTCTCTTATGCTCTCTCTGTCGCCCTCCTTTTCCAGCACAACCATCTCGGAAACTAAACCAGCACCTTTTATGTGTTGAGTGAAAAAAAAAATGCTTCAGGCGAAAAAAAAGGGCCTCAGAAAGCAAAACGTTGTTGGGCACAGATTTGACAACATCCAGGGAATCTTTCAGTCTTTTGAAAGGACTCGGTCTGTTATGAAGCCGGGATACAGAGCAGAGAGCCCCGGCTCACTGAAAATGTAAATGCACACTAGGCAGGCAGACAGAGCAGACTCCTTCTCCCTGTTTCTCACTTCTCTTTCCACCTCCTCCTCCTCCTTCTCCTCCTTCACTTTGCTCTCTTTCATTTTGATCTGTCTATCCATGGTCTGTGTGTGAGAGGAGAGGCAGCTGGCAGGTGGCTGTGTGCAAAGGTATTGAGGCCTATGAAATATTTACCAAAGCAATAATGACTCCCTGGACAGAGTGAGTGGAGGAAGAAGGCGAGGAGAGGAGAGGGGAAAAGAGAGCAAGAAGAGAGAGATAGGAGAGTGAAGAGTGCCTGTCTTCTTTTTTTGTCAGAAGCAAGGATGAACAAAGATGAAATGGAAGCGTAGCCTTTAAAACTTTAGCTGCTCTCTGACTGAATAATTGAGATTAGTGGTGTCATACTGTAATACTTAAAAGACAGCAGACAGCAGTGATAACACATTGGAAATAAACTGCAATGCAAATGTTTGTTCCTTTTTATGACTTTTGCCAAAAAAATAAACAAATAAAACCCTGTAGCTCCAAAGCTCCAAAACACTTTACTCTGACAAAACAATGTGTTCTACGCCATCTAAAGATTATTTTCAAGAGAGGAGTTTAAAGTGTTAATCAGTGACTAAAGTTTTTCTTTGTTATTTTTATGACATTGCTAGGTACGTTCACCTGTGTCAAGTGCTGTGACATCTTTTTCCTTAGGTTTTCTGCTTTCGAGGCAGCTCTCTTTTGCTCACCACTCAGTTCTTCTTTGCTCCTGGTAGAAACAAGTGCACCATTTCATGTGTGTCAGGGGATTTCTTCCAGGAAACACTGACCCATCGCCCAGCATGATGAGAGACAGGGCTTCTGCGACTTGGTTTTCACTTCTATCATCTGAAGATAAAGAGTAGGAAATTGGACAAATGAATTATTTAATACATTTTTTTAAAAAAAGGTCTTTTGTGAATGACATTAGAAGAGCCCAAAAATATCTGTGAAGCCACACTCAGGTGCATACACACAGAAACTCTTCTTGTAATATTACCCTCTCCTGGGCTCTTGGAGAGTAAAATTTCTAGGACGAGTGCCCCTGTGGTGAATCTTTAATGCACGGGCCTCCTCTTGTTTGCAGACATGACTTGGCATCACACTGTGGGCCAGTTTGATCCGGACAGCCAGCAGAGCCTGCTTCAGATGAGACAGGGGAAGGAAACTCCACTGCGGTGCTGCTGTTTACCCTTCATAGCACTACCAGGATGCTGCTCAGAACAACAGTGAGCTCTCTAACCCAAGACACTGGATTAAGGATGGAAGGAAGGACTGCCTTGGTGCGGCAGAGGTAGGGGGTCTGTTTGGATGTGTCTACAGTGGGAGTGAGCCACAGATAGAGAGCAAGGGTTGGGACAAACAAACATGAACCTTTGCACTGTTTCACTCTGTATGAGACCGCCACAGAGCGGAGAAAAAGTATTGGAATACTTTTATGTTGAAATGCTTTTACTTGAGTTTTTTGCTTTTTTTTTTTTCTTTTTACTTGAGTATTTTCTCAGGTTTGAGTGAGATTTAATTATTTGTTATTTGCTAAAGAACTAAAAATAATTCCAATAAATCAAATTAGACAAAAAGGTTTAAAAAAGTAGTTTTCTAAAAATGAGAATTATTATTTTCTCATGTTAAGATCATTTCCTCCAAATCTGCTAAATTCCACTAAAATTACTAAATAAATCAGACTGGTGGGATTTTGTTATAGTTATATAGCAGGTAAATCTTAAAACATATCATTTGTTTAATTCCAAGCATTTTACAGTAGTGCACTAGTGAGTCCATGTATTCAAGTGTCTCAGTGGCAGTTACACCATTAATCCTTGTACTAACAACAATTATGATCAACAATTATGAGCTACATAATTGTCAGACCCACAAAACCAATAACCAGCTCTTGTACTGTAACTTTGAGTAGTTGTTTCTGGCATCTTCCCACCACTTTGCTGCAGTGCACTGACTTAACAGGGAGCTCCGCTGCATGTAAGCATGGAAGATTTATGTCAGAGTGTGAGTATGTGTCCAAAACATGGCACTCCCTGTGTACTCCCTGAAGCGAGAGGCTACACTTCCTGATCAGCAAGCCTGACACACTGGACAGCTGACCTTTGACCTCTCATTTCACCTGAGTCGCAGAGCGACCCCGCAGCCCATTCTCTGGCTCCTGCAGGGTCGCTGGGGTCACAGTTGACACAGCAGTACTGTGTTATGCTGAGCTCTGAGAGCCTCCGCACGTCAGCACCACCCCTTCACTCAGGAAATCAGTGTCAAACCAAATGGACTCTACGGCTGTGTGTGTGTGTGTGTGTGTGTGTGTGTGTGTGTGTGTGTGTGTGTAAATGTGTGTTTAAGTGTGTGAAAACTTATTTTTCTTCTTCTTCTAAATCTTCTTCATTTAATAACTATTATCATTGTTATAGTAATCTTTAGGATGATAATAATTACTGTACATTTGAGTAATCATTCAGTGTGCATAGTTGTGTGTGTTGACGTATATCGAGCTTGCCTTGCCTGCACATGAGGAATTTCCTTCTTTCCAAATATTGATTTTTTTTCCTCCACATATCTTTATTAATACAAACATTAATTTCTCCCAATGTAGATATTGCAAAAATAAGAGGGATGGGAGGAGGGAGGTGGATAGAAAAGATTGAGCACCTTTTAGAACAAATGCGTCATGGGGGCCGTTCCAAACGAGTCCATCTGTATGATCTGTAATTGATCAGTGTGACAGAGTGTGGTGCAGCAGCGCTCGTGGGCCACATCTGACAAACGACTAGACACGACCTTAAGAGCTGACCTACACACAACAAGGCGAGTGGAAAAAAAACCAGAAAGAACATACAAGCAAGCCTAGGAGAAAAATCTATGCAGCTGAAGTGAAACTGCATTTCGTCTGATGAGCGATGTTAAACAACAACTGGACCGGCGGGCAATTACCATTATTGGAGTGCTGTGCCTCGTGAGAGAGTTCGTGTAGAGGTAGAGTATCCCCACCTTCTCTCTCCTCCATTGGCCACAGAGGCCCAGTGCTCATTAGCATGCATGCTTTTACAGGCCTTGCCATACCAGTCAATGCTCTCCACTTTATTTATTAGTAAATAGAGACAGATGGCGATGAGGAGGTGATATCGACTACCCATAGCCTTTTAAACAGGAATCAATAACAGGGGTGGAGCACTGAGATAGGAGGCATTAACTCGTTAATATAGCCTTGTGAAATGAGCCAGGGTTGTATCGTGGCTTCTGAAGCTATCTGGGTTTCCTCAGTCTGCAAAGCTCATTTACAGTTCAGTATACAGCTTTTTTTTTTGTTTAGTTTTGTCATGCTAAGGGAAAAAGATGACTTTATGACTTATAACCAGATGCAATACACAATCGATTCCCATTGATTTGCCAAAGCAGTTGTGTTGCAAGCTTTATTTTAGTGACAGAAAAGCATTAGCACGTAGAAGGGCTTGGCTGAGCATTAGCTTGGATCTCAGATCGAAGTGGGCATGTGTTGTGGTTATATGTTGGTGCCTTCAAACACTGACTGATGCAGCACCACAGTGTTGTAGAGAGTGTGAGACAGAAGTAGATAGATAGATAGATAGATAGATAGATAGATAGATAGATAGATAGATAGATAGATAGATAGAGGTGTGGAGCTTGCAGAGATCATGTCTCGTCTCCAACGTGCAGTGGCTCGCTGTAGAGCAGCTGTCAGAGGTCATCTCCATCATCTATATTAATAAGTCTTTATCATCTCCCAGCACTGTCTGCCAGCACACACCAGCCACAATCCAACACAGAACCCCCCCCCAATAACCCCGCAGCCCCCTGCACAGGGACTGGCTGAGCTGCAGTGAGCCAGCGCCTTAAACCACCCACTGCTGAGGCAATTAAGAGTTTAACCTGGATGCAGCCCGGGGAATCCAGAGAGAGACTCCAGTCAAATAGTGCAAGGCTCTGCAGAAAGACAGGCAGGCAGGAGGAAGAGAAGAGAAGAGAAGAGAAGAGAAGAGAAGAGAAGAGAAGAGAAGAGAAGGAGTAGATGGAAAGTGACGAGAGGAAGAGAGAAGGAAACGTGTCTGAGTACACAGACAGACTGAAGAATGGCAGCGGCTGGTGGAGGCAGAGAGAGTGAATCTCGGCACAGTGTACACAGCCCTCTCCTCCATGAGAAGAAGGTCACCGGCTCTCTCTAAGGACTCCCTTAAATAAAGTCCCCTATCCTGCACTTTTCTGGGCAAACAACCTCCTCTACTCTTTATTAACTAAATATGAGGGGACTTTGACCGGGGGACAAAAATTCAATATTTTTCCCCCACCAAATATTTAAACCAAGCAAATAAACAGACAAATAAATAGATCTCCTCTGCCAGGGGAGAGGGTCCAGCCGGTCCCCTGGATGTAATTTGACGGCCCACTTACTTGGAGGCCCAGAGCCCAGCGCTACTCAGACACTCATTTGAAGAGCTGTCAATCAAAGGGCAGCAGGGTTGGAGATGGGGATAAGTGTATGTGCGTGTGTGTCTGTGTGTGTGTATGTACCGCTGAGTGTCTATTTGTGTGTTTGGGAGGGCAATTCATCCTCAAGGTTGGAGCAGATACGTAAGGTGAGTGTCTCTCCTGATGAATACATCACACCCTCCTGCTCTCCTGACTGCTGTTTTTAAACTACTACTTTATATCCACCCATTACCTCTAATATTAGGTCATCTCAACATTAGCCTAATTTCGAGAGTTTTTTTTTTTATTACTAGTTGCCAAAAAGTAGAGTGCATCACTTGTGAAGTATTTACTGTCGCTTCGCTTTCCTTTTTCTTATATTGTGCTACCATGCTAGCAGAAAAACAATAACACTGATCGTTTGTGCAAACAGCTTAAAACAACCTAAGCAAGAAATAATGTGATGGTTTTTGTAGCGCAGAGTACAGTAAGGTAGCAGGAAGGAAACTGAGAAATCAAATGGTCACACAAATGCCCTGTTTTACTTGACTGAACTGACTGCACTGAAGCACTCTCAATGTTGTTATTGCACAAGTAGTGATGGCTACCTTTCTAAAAAGAGGTGATGCTAGTCTAAGCCTTTTTCTGTCTCCTGCTGGGTATGGGGGAAGGGGGTGGGGGTGGGGGTGAGAGACTGGTGATATCAAAAAGTCCTTTCATCCATTTTAGATGAGATGCAGATGACTCAATTATGCTTGGCCTGACATCAAGACCACTTGGCGGAGAAGCTGCTAACGCTGGAAAACGATCCATTTAATCCCGCTGATATGAATGGCAGGGCCTAACAGGGCTTGCAATGGTAAGAGAGTGAGACAGGTACTGTATGAGCTGAGGTACTTCAGTGTCACTCTGGAGGAGGGCTCAGTGTATGTGAAGGGTGGGAAAGTGACGCGGGAGGGTGAGGCCTTGGAGTCATGGAGGATTTATAGATACAATGTGCAGCGTTTTAATGCCTCAAAATGGAAACCATGATGCTAAACCAGGTTTTTGTCACTGATAACCACTATGGCTTAGTTAGCTGAAATTATAATAATGCGAGGTTCAGAAAGCTAAACATCAACTGACAACTAAAACTGGTTTGTGTTTGTCCATCTGATTTCTGTTTTCAGATCAAATGAGGCAATGGAACAGGATTCTTCTTCATAGCCACTTTTGTTTAAAGCAATAACGATTTTGAATCAAAATCATGTGGAAACAATCAAAAATCTTTCAATTCATGTAAAGTAAAGAACTCCTTTAGTTTGGGCTGTAACTGAAAATGGAGTGGACAATTCAACCAGACTTGTACAAAAAGCATCAGATGAAGATTAGGAGGGAATGAGAGAAATGGGTCAGCCACTTCAGATTGGAAATGAGAGAGCGAGAGATAAAGAGAGTAAGGTCCTACAGGACAGATGATATCAGGGCCGCTGGTCACTAGAGCCAGGGCCACAGCAGCGACTCACAGGCATGCTCTACATTTGATCAGACTGCTGTTTGATCTGCAAGGCCTCTCTCCCTCCAGACCCACTCTACATTCTCCTATCACACACACACACTCACACAAACATCATGCCATGCCCTCCACTCATCAGAGCTGCTAAGCTGCCAAGATCTTGACAGCATCAACATCAGCATCAAGACTTCACCATCACTTTACTTTCACTCTAGTTCTAATACTAAGTGAACTGGGGGCAGTGAGCATGTCAGTGGTGATCACCCTGCTAAAAGACAGGGCAGCTGGTTTGTAGGAAGAGATGCTTGAAATTTTACAACTCAGCAGTAATAGTGAGCAGCTCCAGAAGAGAGGAGAGGAGAGCAGAGGAGAAGTGATGAGATCTAATATGTGGTGTATCAATTTTTGCATTTTGGATTTTATGATTTAGTTGATTATCTGATCCACAGATACAACTAGGCAAATTAAATAAAACAGTATCTTATGCTGAATGGTAATGTCTTGGGCTATAATACAACCAAATAATATACTAAAACTTGATGAAGTCGATGAATCTTGTGACCTTGTGGAGTAATACACAAAAAAAGAAAAATGCTAATTTTCAACAATTAAAATGACCTTTGATGGTGATCAACACTACTGTCTCTGAAAAAGATTTGACCTTTATCAGGTACACAAAGTTAAATAATTGTGTGAATTTAAGTAACACCTAGCTAAATCAGAAACAGAATCAAAATGTTTTTTTAAGGAGCTATTTGTTTTGCTATCGCTACATAAACAGCATTAGCATTAAGAGCAGGTTACGTACCAGTCTAGGGGAAATGTTGAGACGTCAGCATTGAACTTCTGTCCTCAACTCACCAAGAGCTGTCTCCAGCGGTGGAAAGCAATGCCACTGTCAATGCTTGTCTCTATCACATCTTGTCTTCTACAGAGGTTAGCATGCTAACCAGCTAGCCCTGGCTCGTCTCAATAGTGGCTACTGTAGCTTCCAGAGCTACTCAGAGGGTGAATTATAGCCATTTGTATTATAAAGAAAACGATGGGCGAAGCTCTTGTCAAGCAACAGTAACCACCCCTGGCTCCTGGCAAGAAACCACATTCGTCGGCAGAGAAAAATACTCCCTTTAAGACAGCGACATTTCATCAAAACGCTTTCATTGATAAATCTAAATCAGACATGAATAAAGCGATTATGTTAGTATTTAATGAACGATATTATGAGGTATTATGAAGAAACAGCTTTTTGCATTAAATAGAAGTGCCTGTTTACATTCAATGTGACCTTCATGTCTGCATGACCTTTAGTGTAATTTACAGAGCAGTCACTGTGGATGTGGCCTTGTATTTACGCTGATGTCAAACTTCTGCGGTTTGCCTTTTTATGACCTTTAGTGCAATTAACAGTTGCAAAACATTAGGGCTGGTGTTGCTTCACATGTGTTCAATCAAGTCAGTGTTTTGTCAGTGATGAGTGGCGTTTGTCTGTGTTAGTGACAAATGAGTGCAGCCCTTCCCACTGCTGACAGCCGCCCCAGAGCTGCGATGCTATCTTCAGCTCTTCACCCTGCTTCTACAATTACTACTGCCTCTCAGGCCCCGGGGCTTTTAACACCAGCTTGCACTCTGGAACCAGGGTTACACACAAACAGTCAGATACTTTACACAAACCTAGTCATTTGTACAACAGGCTCAAAGACAATTTTACACATGTATTCATTCTTGAGAGCACAAAACACAAATACTGTAGTGTGTATTGTATGTTCACAGAAGAATGCATCAAGACTGGTCCAAAAAACAAACACAGTTTACACAATCAAGTATAAAACATTAGAGCTGAGGTCAGATTTCCTCAGATCTAAATATAAAATAATATTGTCCTTCACTGACATAGAATCATTATTCACCAGAATAATGTAATAATTCTTAATAGTCTCTTTATAAATTGGATATAAAATCATTTTAAAAGTTCAGATTCAGATCCATTTCCTTATTTCTTTAAACTGCACTACAATCAACCCCAGCCTATAGTCACACACCGAAACATTTGACTGGGATATGACCCCAAACCAGTGCCTTTCCCCACCACACACCTGGTTATTTTATCTCGCCTTGCACCTATTGTTGGCCTAATTGAGGCTGGCTGGGCTGGTTGGCTGGCGGCTGACCCCGGTCAGAACAATGCATACCTGTGGCTCTCACCAGCGCTATGTAATTGTCTCTTCAAGTGGGGCCCTTTTCCAGTTAGCCCCTGAGGGGAGAGTGATCCACACTTATCCATCACTCAGTCACTCCACCACTACAGGAAGTAGTTAACATGGGCGACCTCTGGGATGGCAGTCCACTGTTGGCGGGGGGTGTGCAGTTGAGGTTTTGGAGGGACACACAGAACGTTAGCCATCACTTCATCACTGGGAGTGACATCACTCAGTCAATCAATCCATCAATCAATTTGTCATAGAAGCAGTTTGCTCTGCTAATCCAGCCAGTTCCTTTGAAGTTTAAAGAAAACAGATACAGGCAACTGAAAAAAAAACACAAAGACTAGACCTGACACAAAGGCTTCCTTGACGAGTGTAGAGCCGGTGCATTAAACAGACGTGTTATTGTCTACCAGTCTATAATACATTCAACAGGGTTTCTGGCTTCCATGCATTTATCAGCTTTGCCTCTAGATGTGAACAAGATGAAGAGTCTAAAAGCATGTTAGTGGTTCTTTGGCTGTACTTAAGTACAGCGTTGCTTTGGGCTAAATGCTACCATCTGCATGCTAACATACCCACAAAATGCTAACATGCTAATGCAAAGTAGCTATAATGTTTACAATGTTTAAGTTAACGTGTAGCACTCAGTACAGGGGAATCATCAAAATCATTGGACCGTGAATATCTGTAAAAACAACATAGCAGCCCATCTCATAGTTGGATCAGAGGTTTTGGACTGAGCGACCAACCGTCAGTCCAACATTGCCATCTCTAAAGCTGCTGCATGGCTAAAAATACAATATCAGGAACACCAACAGAATCAGCCCCAACTTAATCCATAAAAAGCCTTGAATAGTGCAATTGGTCTGTATAATACTGTTGAATATTCAATTTGAGATGGTTGGATTTAAACTACATTTGATTTAGATGAAAGTAGTTTGTAAAAAGTAGTATGAGGTAAGCTGATAAAAAACCTGTTCTGCTCGTGAAGATTTGACAAGTTGTGCAAAGACAGCACTATCATGCTAGTCTTGTTTCAATTAGCATTTCTAACATTTATTTGCTTTTGTTTTAACATCCTTGAAAAACCATTTGTGTGATTGACAGTGCCACAGTAAATTGCCATGATATGATGAACCTGACCCCTCAGGTGCTCACAACAACTACTGGCCTACTGTGCATATGATTTCTGTCTGGCCTTGACCTGATGTGGATGCTCATTTTCATGTCAGTGAACTACATCACTCAGTAAGGGATCTTTGTCCAAGGCTGTCCTGTTTATCTTGAGCGAGGCAGAGATTGTAGGGAGAGGCTACTTCAAAGCAAAGTAACTCACCTCCACCGCAGTGGGAGAATAAAGATACACGTTTGCCTGGGCTGGCTAGGTTTAAGGGCAGGTCAAATATAATTAGGAGAAATGTAATCAATCAACATTTAAACTGAAACACACACACACACTCATGTATGAAGAAACTTTTTGTACCTGTCATATGTGTGTTATCCACCAGACATGCACAAACACACAAAGAACAGAGGGATGCAAGGTCGTTGGATAAAACACTGTTTTTTTTAATTACTGCCATTCCTATTGCTTCAGACAGACAAGCTGTGGCGCAGGGAGCACAGAGTGATTCAAACAAGTCAACACTACTGCCGATCTACAAACAAATCTCTCTGACAACAACAAACAACAGAGGCGCAGCAAAAGAAGAAGCAAGAAGAACAGTGTTTGGCAACCATTAACATCTTGGAAAAAACTTCAGAAGTAAAAAAAGAAGTGCATTCTGCATTTTTAATAGTAAACAGCGTCTCTACTTCATCATGAACTAGATAGAGAAAGAAATCAAACGAGGAGGGCTGCTACACTGCTTTGACGTCGGCCCCCTTTTCCACCCTTTTTAGCTTTTTTGAAAGTGGATTTTGTCAGAAGTGCCGGATCTTTCTCTCGCTTTCTCGGATGGCCTGCAGCATTACAGGGGAATGTGGTGCTCTACACACTTTAAGAGTAATTAAAAGCGATTGAACAGCTGTAATTATGAGAAACGGCGGTTGTGTTCCGGGTCATTCTATCAGTGCTGCCTTTCATCAGAGCAGAGGCAGAGGGGCCCCGCTGCTAGTCTCTGTTTCTCCATATGCACATCTTCAAGAACAAACAACTGGCAGGCTGCCTACAGGCTCACACACACTATCACATTCATACACACGCGTCTTCATGTAGACATGTGGGAAAGTGAACGTGCACATGCACAAACACACAGGCCAATGAATGATCGCATATATTCACATGGCTAAATGTACACATACAAACACACACATACACACTGTCACACATCAATATGGCACAAACACACCATTGCAACGTTGACACAAAACAACACATTCTTCATGTTCTCTATTGGGTGACATTCATAACTTTTTTATCATGATCTTTCTTTGGTCTCTTCGGGCTTATTCCACTTCTGAACACAATAAAAGGGATAACACCATACACAAGTGAAAAAATGCAATACCATGTGAGCAAAGTGACTTTTTTTAACCATTGTATACTGTATTATAACACTATGTGACAATTAAAAAGCATATATGTATGTACTGTACTGGACTACTGAGAATCAATCCATTGATAAAAGCATGACAGGGTTACATGAGATTAAGTAACAGAGTACACAGAAATAATAAATACTTGCACAATGTATGCTAACACTGAAATGTAGATTCCACTTATGTTTCGTTAGACTGTTGTGACACTAGTAGCTTGTTGCTAAGCTTGCGTTGTTAGCATGTTACCAAAGCGCTATTCTGGTTCTATTGTGGTGGTCTGGTTTCCTTCCAGCCGAATCCAAGCTAGGGTGGCTGAGATGACAGGGTCAGCTGGGGTAGTGGAGGGTGGAGTAGGGGGAATGTAGATGCTCCAATCAAAAGAAAATCAATCTTGATGTGATCACAACGGAGCTGTCTTCAATGGTTTGTCCCCTTAGTTAACGTGGGGGCCATTCAGAAAAGCTGGTGGGTTTTTTCTTGTCTTTCTTTCTCACTTCATCCATCCTTCACATCCTGTTGAAGGAGGAAATAGAAACCATAAATCTATACAGCATTTTCTCCAGATATAACACACTTGTTTGGTTCAAGACCCAACAAAAATCCAATCATCATCATTTTAATATTTTTTTTCAGTGAAGGTAAATGCAAAAATGATAATTCGAACTGCAATCGTAACTTATATCACAGTTGCAGCCTCTACCAAAATCGCAATATGATTTTTTTTGCATATCCTTCAGCCCTATACAGACTGTGATTAATATTGGCTAAACTGAAGACAAAAATGTAATATAACAGAAATAACTACATAAAGTCTAATGTCTGAGTCAGTCCATATACCAACTTAAGGGCACCTTATAGATAAACTGTACATAAACTGTAATTCAGTGTAAGTACTTCCAGGATGCCCTAATGTGTATTGAGAACTTATCAGATGGTTGAAAAGCTTTGGAACACACACACACCTTTCCCTTGTCTGACTCATGGAGCTGTAACTAACCATTTCTGTAACTTTCCAAAATCGACAGTCCAACATTCACACCTGCTCATGCAGCGAGTGGCCAGCTGTGTGGAGGTTAGAATGGTGCCAAACTCTCCTTTTTTATTTTTTACAAAACATTTTTTCTACTTTTCATGTCAATGACTGAGTCCAACAGTAGGAGAGACTGTCTGAATTACATCCCTGTTCATGTCTGAGTGTATGGAACAAATTAAATATAAAAATATAAGATGGTCTGTTTTTAAAATGACTATTAAATCATGTGTAAGTAATGAATAAACAAGTCAACCATCTGTGAATGTAAGTATGCTGCATGGTCTATATACAGTATGTGTACATAAGCAAATTTCAACACTTCAACATCTTGGGCCCACCTCCAGAGAAGTGACTCCACTCTGTTGATGATGTCGGCCAGATCAAAGGGCAGCGGCATGCTGGGGTCATCCACACCCCAGAAGGGCCGGTCCACTGGGGCCTCCTCAGGGGGTAATGTCTGGGCCAGACTCGAGTGGCACCTGAGGCGACAGGACACAGGAAACAAACGTGGCCATTAACTCCTCCCTCCCATCAAAACCAACTGGTAGACACTCCATCAGCATTGGGACACGTGTCTAATCTCACTCACATCACTTTCTGCCGATGCTTTTAATTTTTGAGATGTCGACACTACTGCCCTGGTAACATTTTGTAACAATTACAAGTCGTATTTATATGAAACTGAAGAAAAAAAATCCTTCTGATGCCTACACAACTTCACTAGTGCTGGCTGACAACAGAAGGATTGTTGTAGGTGAAGATAAAAAAAAAAAAAAAAAGATTTAAAGGAGTCAGTCCCAGAAATGTCAAGTTGTTAAGTCATTGATGTGTGTGTGTGTGTGTGTGTGTGTGTGTGTGTGTGTGTGTATGTATGTGTGTATGTGTGTGTGTGTGTGTGTGTGTGTGTGTGTGTGTGTGTGTGTGTATGTGTGTGTGTGTGTGTGTGTGTGTGTGTGTGTGTGTTGGGTCATCCCTAAACACACAGTGGGTGTTGTGTGTTTGACCAAGAGGCAGTTGACTTGTGTGTTTCCTCTCCTTTTTATGACCCCTAATAAGACTGGGCCCCATTAAAACTCCAGGATATGAGAGAGTAAGTGTGTCTGTGTGTAAAAAGGAGACTTGGTACAAATTCTTTCAAATAAAAGTTTTTTTTTCTGCACATTTAGTCAAGGATATTTAAATTATTGATTTTTAAGCAAGGTGTACGTCCTTGCTTTGGCAATACAGTTTTAAAACTTTCAAGCAAGTAAAGCTGATTGAGCTGAAAGGAGCTGAGAGAGTGGCAGAAAATGATGTGTCAGGAAAGTGTTTTGAAAGCCATAAATGGCTGCAACAGTACCAAGCTGATGAGAAACCATGATATCATGTATCATGATTAATGCCCCATTCATCTTACACACATACATGCACACACATACACACACGCATACACACACACACACACACACACACACACACACACACACACACACACACACACAGTAGGATGCTTTCACAAGAACATTACTCTCCGTTGTTGCAATCATGACAGAGCAGTGAGAAATGCAGCCTGTATTTTCATATTATTGCGTGATTTGTTATATGACTAATAATCTGGGGTTAGTTGTAATTTCTACAGTGTTGTCTGTGGAACCCCCACAGACCTGAGCCACATCTTTTGTCAGACCAGTGTAAATATTTACTGCGGTGACTCGGTGTTGCTCTCTGCTGTCATTGTAAATCTGCCCTCCCTTTGCCTCTTGACAGACGAGAGTGACCCTTGACCTGGAGGTGCAAGAGGGAGCGGTGGAGGACGGTATTTGTATGTCATGTGTGTAGGGTGTGTGCTTGTGAGTGGCGGCCCAAGAATTTCCTTCTAGAGCTACGAGGCCAGTTATACTCCCCACTCAGTCATTAAGCCAGGGTCTGTCCTGTCATATGTCTGTACCCCATCCACAGCCAAAAAACCTCAAACAAGCCCCCCCGCCCACACACTCACAAACAAACACACACGACCACCACCACCTTGTGGCCAGCAACTAAAGGAGAGAATGGGGAGGACACAGAGAGCCACAGAGAAGGATATGGGGGTCGGTTATGGATGAGATGAGGGGATGTTAAAGTTGTCAGGGGACAGCCGGGGGCTGCCACAATTTGTGGTTATATATTTTCACCGGAGCCACTTAATGTTCGACTGGCTCTCAGCCTAAGTGCTGCATTTTGGTGCGGTTAGCCCTTTAAAGAGCTGCTGCATTACGGTGGTGAGGACCAGCATTAACATCCACTGTTCCAATATATCTTCTGCGCTCTGGATCAGGGCCTGATAATAGCATCTGTTAACATGCACTAAGTACCATTATGTAGCACATCACTTCATAAATAATACGATTAGGCGACCTTGGGGCTTTGCGACGAGCCGTGTGTTTAAATGTTCTCATCATTTATTTAGGGTGCGAATTAAAGGAAGCGCCACTTCAGAGAAGGAGGAGAAGGAGGACCTGGCTGGCATACATATATACAGAGCGCGTGTGAGAGAGATAGAGAGTGCAAACCAACCCAGACAGCACACTCTCAAACACAGTGTGTGGTTCTGCTGACATCAGTCTGAGGACACCATAGGCCAAGGGAACCAAGGCCTTTGATTTGGTCTGATTAAGTATTCATGCAGTAGAGCTATGAGAGAAAACACTCGCCTCTTTTCTGCTGCCCTGACTCATAATGAAAGGCTACATACTGTAAAAACCTGACCAGCTGCCTTCAACAGAGCTGCTGCATTTATCTGACAAGGGATCTTGCAACATTAGCTTGCAAATAGAAGGCTCCTGGTTTACCAGAGATATAAAAGATATCAGGACTGAAAGACTATCAAAGATAATATAGTATAGGTAATTCAGCACACACTTTTACACAATCTACCACTGTTCACAGAGTACCGTCCCTTGACTGCTAAAATGGAACCAAACAAAAAGTCAATATCAAGCGAGGTGCCTTAAGCTCTCCAGGGCTCTTGCTAGAAATTCAGTGTAAGCCACGGTGGCGTACAAACAAGGCTCACCAAAAGACTTTCCCATGGCAGAACAGCCCACCTTAAAGTTAAGGTCAAAGACAAAGAGGTGTGTGTGGGAGGCTGAGGAGGGAGAGAATGTGTTTGTGAGTCCTGGCTGTTCCAATGGATTAACCCCAGACAGATATGGGCCTAACTATCCCATCTGGCGCTCGGTCAAGAGAGATTGGCAATACAATCACTCATTTCAATTTGCCCTGAAACCTTATAGCCTGGCAGGCCCCCACTCAAATGGTATGCTAATGTGAAAGGTATCTAGGATTCTATCGCCTCTATTCCACAGAGGCCTTTCCCTCCATGCAGCACAGTGCACTTGAACTGCGGCTGGGGTGGGAGCGCCATGGCCCTCGCTGCAATAAGGGCCGGAGCCCCCTTTGCGCTCAAACTAACCACTTTAGCTAAAGTGAGTGTTAATTATGGACAGGCAAAGCAGTCAATAAAAGGTTAATGTAAAAGTCAAAGGATAAATTCCTTTAAGCATTGCATCATTCCACCATCTCCGCGACCAACACACTGCTCGCAGGTCTCCTAATCAATACGTTTTACTGTAATGCGCTCCCCATCGATTTCCTCCCCCCTGCTCCATGGTCCGAGCTCCATCACTTGGTAAAAGAAAGGAAAGGGAGAGGCAGAGAGAGGTAAGCAAAGGAGAGAGAGAGAGAGAGAGAGAGAGAGAGACAGAGAGAGAGAGAGAGAGAAGTGAGTAAATAAAATGATTAACCTCGGTTTCACTTTATTGTTTCACTCGAAGTCTCTCTCTGAAAGGCTTGTCAGAGAAGTGCCTGATGGTCCAATATCACTGCCATCACCACCATCCCAACCATCACAATCATCAGCATCATCAGCCCACTCAATCTCAGGCCGGTGTGTAATTGTGTAGCAGTACACTCAAGCAGGGCCATACATTAAAAGGCCCTCTGCTCTTAACAGGATGGAAATCCGCCTAATAGACAACATCAGTGCTTCCGACTCATGCAATTACACTGATAAATGCACAATTGTGTCAGACCAAGTGAAAAAGAACCCAGAGAGCGTAGATAGGAGACAACACTTATTGCATTATTGCTACAGGAGGTCATTTGTAACCACATGGGACTAGTAAGCTTGGACTGCTTGACTCAGGACATCATCTTAGGACAAGGGTAGAGTCACGCCATCCTGATTGAAAGGTTTTTGGAAGGGATTTACTATACTCTATATGGTTCAATTGTTTCATGTGAGAGCCATGAAAGTGATCTTTCTGCTGGCACATCAATATGTAACGTGTCTTTTGAATGACTCACCACAATGCCTTCAACAACAGTAACAGCATTTTATCAAATCCACTCCTTTACAAAAATCCACTGAATCTACAGCACCTTACTAATTTATTATGAAATAATAATTAAGAACTACAGATGAAATATTTTTATATTTGTTTATATTTGGCAATGACTACCTGAATGTTTTGTTCTTTGCTAATAAAACAGACAGAAGAAATAATAACTGATAATAGATCTTTTTAGACAAAGTTCTTGTGAACGGGGGTAGTGCATTGAGAATCATCTCCAAAATATGTGCCATGCCCTACACATTAACTAAACCAGACCAAAAATAAAGCCTGTGTTACGGTACAATGACTCATACCATCAATCAATCATCCATGTTAATTTTGAGCTGTATTATGTGCCTGTGCTGATCAAGGGAAGCAAAAAATACCTCAGATCACCTGCTCCCTCATGCTCTGGCTGCGCCTCAATTGACTCTCTAGCACTCCTGTGCAGGTGTGCATTTTTATGGTTTTGGCAACTAAGTGCCTGATACTGAGAATGCAATCAAACAAGTCATGAAAAAACTGGCATGTGTCTCATAAATCAGCCTGACCCTGGAGGTAAGGCATGCAATCACGTCCCAAGGAGAAGGAAAGAAAGAAGTATATTATCCATGTACATTCTGTATCTATGCAATGTTGTGTAAGAAATGAGCGATTGAGCACATCTGTCTTTATATGTCATGCAGTTGTATAATGGGTGAGGGAGACAGACAGATAGCATTAATCTACATACTTATCTTTCTACTGTATTGTGCAAGATATTAGTGATGTCATGTGGAGGGCAGTACAACGGGGAGACATTCAGAACAAGGCCCAACCTGCGAAGTGTTGAGCCGTGGATTTCAACCTACACCACCCAAGTCTCCGAAGGACCCGTGAACTCTCAGGGCTGCCCTCATTACAGCGTGACTAGCGCATCGGATCCCCACCCACCATCCCCGACTCCCATTATCCCAATCACTGCCACATTCAGCGATAAATGTAAAGTGGTGCAGAATGTGAGCCAGCCAGCCAGAAAGCGTGGGCAGGGCCGCGACTTAACCGTTTCCTTAGGATCAATCAAATGCTATTGTGTCTGCAGACAGCTGCTGACTGTACACTTTGTGAGTGTGTGAGGTGGGCAATTGTGGAGAAAGAAAAAGAGAGAGAATTTGGGGGGGGGGGGGCGTCATCAAATGCATGACATATGTTCCTTTCATTTTGATTCCCTCTAAGGAGCCTAGGCTAATAAAACTAACATCTGATGCACTCTTTTTCCCTTTAATTAATGGTTGTGGAAACCACGCAAAAATGCATTAGCAAGGGGGGGTGGAGGGGGGTGCAGGGGGGTGGGGGTGCTGCTTGGTGCTTTCAACACTCTCCCCCACGTGCCACCATGTAGCTGCTCCTTCTGGGAACAATAATTCTGCCAGGGAGCATGGGTACCTTTGGGTGGGGCAACCCCTTCCTCAGACTCTGTGAGGTCTCCCTCTTGCCAGCTGCAGTCTGGGCTGTTCATTAAACCACATGAAACAAATAAGACTCTTTATTGGCATCAGTTGGGAATGCAGGACCCTGAGTTTGCATCGAGTCCATGCACTGTGCACAGAGGTGGTTGGTACCCCGTACCTGAACAGGCCCTGCCTGCTTCACACCCTGAGTGCTTGATGTGGCCTGGCTGGCTGCCTTGTCTAGAGCAGGGTGAACCAGTTGTAACAGAAAAACACACACAAGGCTATGTAGCCTCTAAATAGCCTTCATAATTGGAGGCAATAAAACACTACTGCAGTCTGGAAGTGCAAAGGAGGCAAGCCCCTGAACTACAGCTACTGCTCTCAAAAACCAGGTGGACGTCCATTAGGTGCTTAACAGCGTAACAAATTACCGAACACCCTGGCCTGCTCCTTCTCCTCCTCAGGCTAGGGGATGGAATGTGGCCTAATGTCAACACAGGCGCAAAATTTACGGGCAGACAACTATTGTTCAAATGCAATCAGGTTCTAATAAAAAAAGAGGCAGGAAAAGGACAAACAGATAGGGCCCTCCTGGCCATTTACTCTTCCGACAAGGGGTGGAGAGACAGATCACCCCCTAAGGCTCTGGATCTCTGTGTGTTAGTGTGTGTATGTCTGAAAGAGAGAGAGTGAGAGACCACGTGTGTGTGCATTTCAGGGAGAAAGAGAGTTTGTGTGTGTGTGTGTGTGTGTATGCTCCAGGCTGACTGGAGAGGAATGAGGGTGGCTGGGGCTTTTGGCCTACTAGCCACCTGTGCCAGACTACAGGCTAGTTCAACAGAAGCAGCTGGCTTGAAGGAAAAGTAGGAAAAGTTAAAAAAAAAAAAAAAAACCCAAAACAAACGTTTATTCTGGACCTCGTCACTAACACCCAAAGGACAACACTAAGCAGGGATGGATGCCTAGCTCAACACAACAACCCTTTCCATCATCGTCCCAAACGATCCACACGTGGCCAAATACCAGAGTGAGACATTTTGATATATACAGGCAAAACTAATTAGAGTTGGTTCTGAAGAGACACTGAAGTTTTTCCTGATGACGCTGTTTATTTATAAAGCCCAGGAGAGAAAATGGAGCAATAAGGGAACTTGATGGCGAGGGGAAAGAGGTTACGAGCCTGCGAGTGATTGCACTTTTTCACAGCGCGGCGTTTGAAGGCTGTAAATCTGCTGTTAGGGAATCAGGAAGAGGGTTACTGTGGCATTGGGAGCACTAACTCTTAGTTTTCCAGGGCAATGGCACGCCTTTGCTGTGAAAACTTGTTGTTCTGAGAGTGTTCTTGTAAAACGATCATTTTTAACCCCCATTCCTCCCCTCCATCATATACCCCCTCCCTCCTGGCCAAGCGGCAGTGCCTTGTGGGCATCATCTGAATGGTGCAATAAAGCTGGTGATGGATGAGGCTTGCCTCGACAGCTATACAGGCAAGCCATTGGATGACACCTGACCCCAGTCACATGATAAGGTCGATCCAACGTGGGCACAATTCCCACCTGTCTTCAGGTGACAATGGCAGGGTCAAGCTGGGCCAGCTAATTATAGCCTATTGTTGCTTCAATTGCCTGGTTACAAGTCAACCCTTCTAGCTCCAGGGGATGTGGTGTTGGGTTCTGAAGCTTTTGTGTAAAGTTAAACTGTGAGATAGAAGCTTTAAACTGTTGCACAACAGATATTGGGTTTCAGAAACGTGTATATTAAACTGCTTTACACAAACTGAGACACTGACTTTGCTGTTCCCTTTACACAAAGCATGGAAACAAACAAGTAACTCTTCAAGAATGGGAAACAGTAGTACTCTGATATTCTTTGACTAATTATAAAACTTTTTTCAAACTGCATTCAAACAGTCACCTCATTGTTGACATTTCACGTCACAATGAGATCACATAATAGGCTCAGCAAACCAGTGATACACACCCCTCTGAAACAGTCATAAATCTTCAACCACATAAACTGGACTGGTCCAGGCATTGGCTATAATATGACCATCAACAAGGAAAAGACATGCCTGTAAAAACAAATGGTAAAAAGGAAAAAAGAAAAAAATACTTAATCATGTAAATGGAGAAAATTCTATCGTTTTCAGATCAGGTATTCATATGAATGGAAAACAAAAGAGTAACTTCAAAATATGTGACTCAACATTTTAAAAAACACCCAAGTGTCTGTTAAACAAAAGTTGAAGTTCACTCTCTGAAAGCTGAATCTTTCATACAAATAGTAACAGACAAGAAATATCGGATCATAAAATCAAACAGGAGTACTAAAATTTATGGATTCTCTCATGCAGATCTGTTAGTCTGATTTGAACTGGTTAACCTCTGAATGGACAAACAAAGGAGTGGCACACAGTAACCAAAAGATGTTCACATTCCAACAATGGCATCTGTCAACAAGTAAAACAACCATTACTCATTCTGTTTACAGTTGTCCTAAAATGTGTGACAGGGTATAAAGTAACTTACTGCATCAGTCGCACTTTCCCAGTTGCATTTGTTTTTTTTCTGGTAAAGAAACCAAAGAAAAAGTCCCAAACTCAAAAGTTTCTTCTCCAAGAGTGACTGAGGCCTACAGTATTTGTAACACAGTGTGTGAGTGTGTGTGCATTCATGTGTACACATGTGTACACTGTGTGTCCATGCCAGAGGAGTGCTTTCCGCCAGGTGTTTGAACTTCTGCATCACCTGGTGCTCCTGCTGCGTGAACACGAGTTTTGTTTCACCCTATTAAGTAAATAGTGTAATTAAAGGGCCTCGGCATTTAAAACGCTGTGAACAGCCAGCAATTTGTTTGGAAGAACAGCCAGGCTAGGCCCTAAGGCGCTTTACCAAACAGGATGCAAAGAGTGCACACAGTGAGCCAGGGAACACAGTATAAAGGTGTGTGTATGGGTGTGTGTGTGGGTGTGTGTGTATGTATGAGTACATACAGTAAGTAGCTACCTATGCAGATGAGCTGGTGTGTGTGTAGGTGTGCGTGTGTAAGTGTAAATCACTCAAAAGTTGTTCTGGGCGTTTGACAAACTGCTTGTGGTCTAAGCAGTTTGGAACTTCACAGTGTTCAGTTTATAGTGACAATATCAGGACTAATAACTGTAATAGCAGCATCACTAAGGACCAGCCCTTTGTCTATAGTGCCACAGGCATTGTTCATATTGATACAGATGCGAGTAAAATACAGGGTGGTGTTCACTGTTTAGTTAAGTAAAGTAAAGTCAAAGGTGACACAGGCTTAGCTTGTTTGCCACATGGACAACAAAAGCCAAAAGCAGAGCTCACGATAATGAAAACAGAGGGATTACACTGAAGTGGTAACAGAGATCAGCTCTCTGCATTAGTTTCCCTCTCTTAATGATTTTTCCACTCCACAAACATCCCCGCTTTGCACTACCTATTCCAGCGAGGTTGCTTCTTACTAAATTCTCTGCCGTTACTGCTGATCCAGGGTCAGCTGTGGGGAGTGAGAGAGGGATAACCTCTTTCTGAGCCCCGCAGAAGCCCAGATGGCTGTGCGGAAGCTCTGATCCAAAAACTAGCTTACAACTCAATCACTTTGGCCACATCTCCAAGTCCACAGTTTAACCCCCTCCGATGTCAGCCAAGGTCACAGATGCACACTTGAGAGGCAAAAAGAGCCAGGAGTGAAGTGCTGCCAGAGTCGAAGGAATTAGATCCGGGCTGAGTGGCCCTCATCTGGCTAAGCCTGGTAAGTAGCAAGACTAACAGGCTGAGGCACGGTGGTTTGGGTTCATAGACACACACTTATACACACACACACACACACACACTTGTAATCTTGCACGCAAATGTACACACACACACAAATATAGAGGTAAACACACACTTATATAGTTACACACACATACACACACGGAAGGACTCCGAGGGCTGCAGATGGTGTGCCCTGGGCCTGGTGACTGGGGCTCTCACTGAGCTAGTTTGAGATCCAGTGTGGAGGCTGCCACGATCCACAGGGCTCAGGGGTTGGGGCGGAAGACAAAGAACAGCGGAAGGAGTGCATGAGGGGAAGAGAGGAGAAGGTGGGGTCTAACGCCTTTCCTCACATGGGGGCTCCAAACATTTTTAGTACAACATCAACATGTCACTGTCCATTCGTCCCCTTGCCCCAATGCCCATGTCCCACCCCAGTGTTTCCGCCTCCTGGTGCAAGAACACACACCCTACAAATACACAATCACTAACATACAAACACACACTCTGGGAGCCAGTGGCCACTTCAGCCATAATTCTGCCTGACTTCCGCTGTCTGACTGGCAGGAGACAGGGAGGGTGAGGACAACAAGCTGTGAATACGGGAAGAGACAGAAAATCATTGAGAACCTTGCCTTTATGAATCTTTGATGAGAGAGAGTGGGGGTTGGCGGGGGCTTTGCCTCTGGTTAAATCAGAGCATAGCGTGTATGGTGTGTGTATGACTGCCAACAGAGGTTGAGATAAACAGGGCCTGGACCAGGCCCAGACAACTGCAAACCCTGCAGTCGGGAACATTTGTCCCTGCAATTAGTCCCTGTCTTCCTTGTTCATGTTGCAGGTAAATGGTATTGGTAGCTAGAGAAACAGCTACAGCTATGGATGCCTAGGAGCCTGGAATAAGATGAGAGGTTGCTTGTCATTTCCCAGTACTTGACTACATCCCGTAACTCTATATGTATACTCCGTTGGATAGTTTAGTTACTTGTGACTGCCGCTCCTTCTTTTCATTCAGTTTATCTGTGTCATTGCCTTTGTTTTGTTTTTAATTACTGTACCCATGACGCATTAATAACTTGCTGTCTTTGACGGACACACCTGCATCTCAGGCAAATTAGACAACCTGTCATAACCCTCATTTAAAGCTGTGTTTGCGTTTATGATGAACCGACTTCAGAGTTTAAATTATGTAGTCTATCTGCTGCATTTATGCAAGACAAGAACCAGTCAAAATGAATGGAAACCAGCTGACAGTAAAAAAGTGTTCAGATTCTGCTGGACCCGTGAATGTGTGTTGTTTTTATTGTTGTTGTTTTGTTTTGGTTCTTTTTAAGCTATCCACTACTGTGATACCATTTGACCCTTGTCTTACTTACTTAGTGTCATAAAACTGCAATCTGATGAGAAACACTTAAGACGGCTAGCACTTAAATTTTCTAAATTTGTGGTAAATATAAGAGGCACTGCATTTTCTCAGCACTGCATTGCAATTAGAAAGTTGTAAAATCACACCTCTGTTATTGCATCACAACGTAATTTGGACTCCGACCGTTCAAAACTATTTATATCTTTAAAGATGCCTGCTCCTTTCAGTCAAATTTTGCAGGCAGCCCTCAGCATCGAAAGCATTTTGCGTCTTGTGGCTGACATTGCCGGTAATAGCCTCCATTTCTCATCTGACAGAGGACCAATTTAACATATACTAACAAGTCTGGCTCTCTGCCATGATAAATGACATGCGACTATGTGCAAGAAGGAAAACAAACAGTGATGAGCTGGTATTGTGCTATCCTACACTGTAGTTTTATAATTAACAATGAGAAAGCATGTTGCAATGTCTTGTAAAGACGTACTAGCTTGCAATTAAAACGTGAGAAGTTGTATTACAAACACGCCCTTGTGGTATTCCCTCTTTCACTGTTCATTGTTTTACCTTCACACCTGTTCTGACTTCGGACACATGAAAAGCTGATGATGACTCAGAGGAGGTTGTTTTAATTAAAAATACAAGACGTGTTACAACAACCCTCCCTCACATCTCAGAAACTGCTTTTTAATAGATGTCAAGCAGGTGCCAATTTTCTTCTCAACATGTTACGAAACAAACATAGCTGCATAGTAGCTTTATCTCATCTGCCACCTGTGACAGCTCAGAATTCAGAGTCCTCCAGGAAGCTCGGCTCATGTTAATATGTCACCGATGAGGCCTTTTGAAGACTCGATTCATCCGTCTGTCAGCAAGCACAGAGGTACTGCTGACTTCCGATCACATAAGAGCTTGGCAATGAGATGAACTGCCTGTCTCGGGGTGATCAAGAGTTGCCTTGACTTCCATCTACATCTGTCAGGTTCAAACTTTACACTTCACTACACATGTTGATCACATATAGCAAAGTACGGGCACAATTTCAAGCTGCTGTTTGGTATAATCTACTTTAGGCTTGAATTAACACAGGATTTCCACTTTTTGGGATCCTGAGATGAAGGTGGAGGATTGATTGGCACCTTTAAGTGTGTTTTCTCACAGCTTGTAGACCTGCCACAGATGTGAACTCATGGCTTCCTGCAGCCTCAGGAGAAGACAATGGAGAACTCTGCCAGGTTTGGGTTGGATCGTTTATAAGGTGTAAGAGTGAGTCTAACAGTGCCCCCTGATGGTTCATACATGCTTTGTGCCAGGGAGGGAAGGCATCTGTGGGGATAGTGGCGTGGCTGGAAGAAGTAATACCAAGGAAACAACGTCACCTGCCATCAAATGGAGCCTGTGTCCAGCCTTTGTTTGCAGGCAAAGGAAGGTGAAAAGAGCAGTACTTAGCAGAGTAGCTAACCTGTGGTCTTATCTGGTGGACAAATCAATAGCAGTGTCTGAGAGCAGAACAGAGTGTGCTGGGGGGAAGCTGGAGGGGCTACCCCTGGCCTGCTGCCCCCCGGGCCCCTCCTGGGTGGTACCTGCCTGTCTCTTCACCCTCCATCTCTTCTGCATCAGTGCTCCCATCCTGCAACTACTCCCTCACACACACACACACACACACACACACACACACACACACACTACACAGGCATGATGTGACATCTTGTAGCACCATCCATACTATAAAGTCCAACAGGGGATCCATATTGTCTAAAATGTTACACTGCAGATGCAGACTTTTGAAAGGTATATAAAAGCATATACAAGCTAACTCAAACATCTGCATGTACACACACACTCTGACACACATATGCACACACGGTTTCTCCCCTGATACCCAATAGTGCATGGACCACAATATGGACAAGGTACAAATGGCTTCCCATTGTAGTGGTCTTTCACACAAGAGGGCAGAGGAGGCCATACCTGATGCACATCAGAACACCTCCCCCCTACTGACCCAAAAGCCCTGGAGAACAGTGTGGCAACAGTAAAAGTTGTACTCCTCCATATTGTAGAAATACACTTCTCTAAAAAGCAGAGACCCTTCCCATCATCACTCCTCCACTTGCTGGTGCCTACTTACTTTCAATCACAGTTAACATCACAGAACAAGAAGTGGAGGGATGGGAGGAGGCAAAACACAAGCCTGCTGCACAATGCACTTGTCTGGCAGCTGCTTGGTCTGACATTTGAGGCCATAGGGACCTTGTTGAAAGAGCAGATGCTCACTGATGTACAGGCACAGGAACATGGCAACTACACAAGTGGCTGAAGCAGAAAAAAATCTGCACTAACATATGACAGAGAAGAACAAGGGGAAAAAGCTGAAGATGACAGGCTCACGCAGAGATGTGTTTGAGTGTAGAAACAAATACCACAAATACAAATACACAGCAGAGTGGACATGGCACACTGACATGCACGTAGATGGAAGACAGCATGCAAACCAAATATAAAGATGTAATCAGAAGTACAATATCTTAATGAAAACAATCAAATGTTTGCACTCCAATAAGCAGAAAAAGATACTACATTTACATTTGAATAAAGACATGTATACACACATGCACACAATGAAACACATAGTTCCACACAAGACACACACATACTCGTGATAAAAAAGACAAATATCACAATAGATAGTAGAATAAACAGATTCCCAATAGATAGGTAGAGTACAAGGTGCCCCAGCCTCCACACACATCAAAAATATAAACACATAAATCAACCTATGTGCAACCTACTGTACACTAAGCTCACCTTGTAAACACTACCATGGGATATCTTGTTATTATGCCCACGACCTATTTCAGCTTAGTTACCCTTGAGTGACAATATGTTCCTGAAACAGGCAACAGCCACTGATGTGAAATAACAGGAAAGGACAGAATTCAGTTGGAGTTGGAAGAAGGCCAAGGAGAGATAAGTGTAGAGAGAGACAGAAAAAAAAAGAGAGACACAGCAAATAAGGAGTGATGGAAAGATGAGATGGGAGGAAAGCAGATGGAAACAAAAGAGAGAAACACAAGACACAGAATGCAAAGTGAGAGTGGTACAGCGCAGGCAGCATCATGGTGCATCTCCGGCAGAGAAATTAGTTTCCGCAGAGGACCGCAGGCAGCGTTATGGAAATGGGTGCCTGGCAGCCTCTTTGGCTGACTGTAAACAGGATCTTGGTAAGGCATATAGCCTCTGGTGAAGCCAACGGAGCCTGGCATCATTGCAGTGCTGTGTCGAGCTGCAATACTCCCACGGTCCCTCCTTCTATCTGTCTGGTTCCTTTGCTCCAACCTGCCCAAACTCCACTCGTGAGTAATTTATGAAGCGGGTGGGGGAGGTTGCGGAAGCGGTACGTGCACATCCTGACACCAAATACACGACATGTTCCATATGTCTTCCCACGAAACTACAAAGAGCCCTTTTGTCTCTACAAAGAAAAAGAAACATTAAAAAGAAGTTGAGGCGTTCGGAGTGCTTGCACATTGAAAACTACTGGGAACCAGGTAGTTAATGGCAACAACGGTTAAGATGCTAAACCAAAATTAAAGGAGCTTTCTGTGCCAAGGGTTAGTTTAAGCCCTAATTAAGCTGTTCATTCAAGGAATATGATGTTATCTGGAAGCATTGTCCTCTGGTTATGCCAGGGCACAGATGTGATACAGTGCCAAGTGACTAGAAGAAAAGAAGGCCAAAATCTAGCCAGGAGTTGAGGGACCTTGGCCATATGAAAGAACAATGAGTGCACTCGGAAATACTCTTCAAAAATAGTACGGCACCAGATCTCTGCAATTTACTTTAGTAGGTCAAACAGGATATCTGACAAAATCCACATTACAGATGTTCCTCCTACCTCACATGTAAATCTATTCCTTTGTAAAATTCCAACTCCAAGTGTCAGCCCTATGTGTGCAAGTGTGGCTACTTGTCTACCTCTTCGCAGTATCTGGTGCAGGCCCCTTGCTTTTCTCATCCTAACAGATGTAGCTAGCACAATTAAGCCTGCATTATCTTTGCCATGCTGCAAAACAAAGTGCATTGGTGTAATGCGAGGTCTTACACAAAAGTAAACAACTTCATCTTGTGTCTGAAATATGTGTCATTGCGACGGTACAGAGCTGCCCATCGACACAGCCGTGTTGGGTTGAAGGAGCATCTCGTAATTAATGAGAGAGAGAGACTGAGAGAGAGAGAGTCAAAGAAAGAGAAACTCTCTCTTCCACGGTTCTCCTTCAAACAAACACTTCCTACGGGACTCTATTGTTTGGACTGAGGCATCATGGGTAGCCTTATTTACAGATTTTAATTGCTCTGGTGATCTGTGGGTAAAACACCCTGTCGTAATCACCCCACAATAGAATTGTTACTCTTTCTGACAATTGTAATAAAATGCTCTACAGCGTCCGGGGGAAAACGAAGAGGAAGGAAACAGAGAAGGGCAGAGAAAAAGAGACACAGATGGTAGACAATGTAAAGAAAAGAAAACAGGGAAAATAGCGAAGAAATAAATAAGGAAAAAATATTTTGGATGCAAATTTTCTCCGTGAGAGGAACTAATCCGAGCGGGCGGGAAGCAGGGATGAGGATGGGACTGTTGTCCAAGGAAATGATTGCTCTCCCACCTCAAAGTGACAACCATGAGAAGCTCACCATTCCTGGACCTCCAAAGCGTAACCGCAAAGGAGACATGCGCCGCAACCATCACACAACACACACACACACCTATACACACAGACAGATTGGGAATGTGGAGGTAGGTCACCTACAGGAAGAGATTAGTGTCACCAGGCAGAGGTATGAACATGGGACTGTCAACTGCAGCTGTCCCTAATCTGGAAGGAGCTGGCACAACTAACTCTCATGTACTTTCACACTGCTTTCAGAGAGGTGGTAAAACACAGTTCATGCTGGAGTTAAGACCAAAGGATTCCCAATATTAGAAATGAAATGTACTGAACGGTACTGAATTTTAAATAGATGGCTACCATTTACATTCATTGAGTCACCAGTGAAATGACGCACCTGTACAATGTAATGCAATGTACTGGAATACAGCAGCCATGCAATAAACACAAAACAAAGAAGAAAACATGTTACAACACAGTCTAGTAAAATCCAACCCAATGGTTCTTAATTTAAATTAAAATATTCAGTGTGCATTACAATGTGTCATGATCAATCTGTCAGTGGCAACAACACCTAGAAATATGAATCTTCCCAGTAAGTGGTACTTATTAGCTGGACAGATCAACATTTGAAACTGATGTGCGTCATTTTGTACAGCACTGAAAAGGCACTGACATCCCACTGAGGTTCATTTCTGCTCAGACGAATAGCAGCGACTCCTCTCCTCTGTGAAAAAGCCTGTTTTACTTAAGTGTGTCAAACTTTATCCCATTATTATGCCTGCTGATAAAGGTAATACAAACACCCTGTGCATCAAAGGTCCATGAAAAATTAAACAGCCAATCAGCTGGCAATTATTCTCTTTAATCTCCTGGAGGCAGCCAATAGGGATATGCCTCCGGTGGTGGCGGCCTGGAAGGGATTCTTGCCTTCAGTTCTGCACATTCCACAATCCAAACACTTACTTTGCATTATGCTCAGCTCAGGCTAAAATAAAGTCGAGGCAAACTTTTTAAACTGTTTCACTTCTTTGTATTTGTGAAAATACACCATCTTGAGTATTGATATATTAAAGCCAGATAAATCAGTTGGTCTTTGTCTCTCCAAGACTATAGATTGTGTAAAGACATTTCAGCTGGACATGAAGACACCCTGTTCACGTTCCAGAGGAGTTGATCAATGGCTCATTTAAAGCAGCGGGATGAGGTGCCAAGGTGTTTAGAGGAGGTAATGCTTATTGTATTACCATCAGAGCTTAAGACTCTGGTTGTCTGTGCTCACTGTTAAAATGTATTACAAAGGATTAAATACTTTGCCGTGACTTACAAAAGATAAGCATCTACAAAAAATTGCTTATTACAGCTGAAACAAGAAAACAGGAAGTTGACGCTCATAACAGTCGGGTACTGCCAGAAGTGATGCTACAATTAGAGGGTCACTGGTGCTGTATTTACAAAACCAAATGCAACTATCTCTGCTGTTTTTCAGCAAGTCACCTGCTCCATGATATGATAAGAGACAAACTCCTCAAAAAGATGTATGGTGAGATAATCTCCAAAAATAATGATCCACACTGGAGGTTTTCCGGACCATCGTACTTGGTCTGGCCATGGCTCAACCCACAAGCTTGATTCCTGTCACTCCTGTCCACACTGCCCTCACAAACACCGACTCCCCCCTCCTCCAATCGATGGGCGTGTGGAGCCACTCAATGCCAACGATTCTCCCCTGATCTTAATTAGAGAAACACATCAGATACAAATGACATCTCAAATCAATTGACAAGTACAGGGTGAGGGGCCTGGAGCCTTATACTGAGACAAGTTTCAGTCTCTTTTTCCACAACATGAATTTAAAAGTCTACTAAATCCTAAATTGGAACTAAACAGCTTTGAGGCCTTATCGAAAACGTAAGCAGCAGCATGCAAGATCCTCTCCGGATTTCGAATTAGTCAGAAACTCGCGCAACATAATGACCAAACTGAGTTCCTAAATGTGCTAATGAAATATAGACAGAGAGAGAGTCTCCACCCCATGTTTTTTCTTTTACTCTTCATCTCCATTTTCCACTCCATCTCTTCCCTACTCTATGATGGTGGATAGATGGATGGTGGTGTAGAGGCAGAAACAGGCTGACAGGCTCCTTAGACGCATGGCTGACTGTATAACTAGCAACATTAGTAAACACCTACACCCAGGAAACCCATCACACACAAGGGTATTTAGTGTGGTGTTGAGAAAAACCAAAACATGTACACACACACACACACACACACACACACACACACACAAAGAGACTCACCTGTGTGCCAGTGCTACTACATATACGTTCATTTTATTGGTGTATATGAGCATAAGCATGTATGCGTAAATAGTGATATGTTGCAAAGGTACACACGAACACACACACACACACACACACACACACACACACACACACACACACACACACACACACACACCACTAAGGAAGTCAATAGTGCTGATTTTCCTTGTCAGCTCCTCGGCAGGCACTGGTTTAAAGAGACATCAATCTGTGATGTCAGCACTTACCTAATGAACCCTCTCAGATCGATGGAAGCACTGGTCCGCTACACAGCCTGCCTTCACTGCTTTTATGTATACTCAGACTCTTTTGGGATCCATGCTGGTCCAGGCCACAATGTGTCCAGGTGTGTGTGTTCATGTGTGCATGCAGCTGTATAGAACTAGAAAAAAGGGTGCTGATATCCCCATTTATTCTGTGTGTGTCTGTGCATTTACAAAAGAAAATGTGTTGGCTCTGATAACTGATCAATGGCTTGTATGAGCATTTGTGTTTCAATGTAATTGCACAGCTACACAGATCTACATGTCATTGCAATGCTATGCACTACTTGTTTGCATTTCCGTCCTATTATTTGCTGAAGCATGTGTGTATGTGTGTATGTATCTGTATGTATTTAGCATGCTAACCAGCTAGCTGATCGAGACTGGCTGATCTCGTCACTTTCTGATGGCGAAATATTGTAGCGTCGAGTCTGCCCTGAAGAAGTAGCACAACAGAGGCCCTGTTATAACCCCTTATATTGTAAATGGAACAGTGGCTGAGGCTCTTGGCAAGACTGGTAAATAAACAGCTATTAATGCTAACACTGACTGTGTGGCAATAGCAAAACTTACAAATAGCTCCTTTAAGAGGGATAATATGTACAGCACATTGCAGGCATGTTTATGTAGCATATCTCTGGTATGCATGATTAAGTGTTGGTGTAAGTATGTGTCTATTTTGTGCTCAAGCGAAATGAAGGCCTAAATGTGTACATGAAAAACTCATATGTGTGAAGCCCAAAACTGACAAAATTAAGAGATGGGGTTGCATTGTGCATACATTTGCAACAACAGTCTGGAGCTGTGTTCATGCATACACATGTGCCAGATAGAGCATGGCCATCTCTGTGCCCTGTAAACCTGCGCCATCCCTTTGTTTTTCCCACAATGCGCGAGTTTATATTCTGACTGGCAATGGCTATGGCTATGGAGGTGGAGCAGCGTGAGATGCTGTACAATTAGATTAGTTCCATTTCCTTTGATCACCCTCACCCTGTCCCATCTTGCATGTGACACTTCAAATGCAGGAGCCTTCCTGTGCCACTTAATTGACCAGAATAAACATATTATATTGTGATAAGTGTCACGATTGTAACAAATTGTACGGCGTGACTGACACAAATCATGGCATTAGCCTTGCCTCTCTTATCGGCGGCCTCCTCGTGCCTTTTCAATAAACAATCTAGTAGACCAAAAGAGAAAAGCAGAGCAAGGAAGAGAGAGGAAAGGCGAGAGGGAGGGATTGATGGTGGGTGAGGCGAATGGGAGCTCTGCGGCCGTGATCTAACGTTTACCCACTTAACCATTCAAAAAGTCATCTTCTTCCATCAGCGCCTCACTCTGCGCTGCATGAGAAACATTATCTTTCCACAGGAGCTATCATTCACAGATGGCTTCCCCCTTCTCAGCAGCCTGCCACCAAGCATTTCCAACACTGGATATTGTGTCTGTGTGTGTGTTTGTGTATTTTTTAGTGTGTATGTGTCCGTTGTTATGGGCAGGTGAATGGTGTAGGAAGTTCAGAGAACAAAGAGAAGAAAGGTTAGAAAACAACAGGAGGGGGAGATGTGTGAATATGGACTTGTTTTCATACGTATGTGTGTAGCTACGAGTGAAGAGGTTTGAAGGGGGAAAGGGAAGGGATGAGGAGGACTGCTAGAGGCATAGGATGGTGGGGGTGTGTGTGTGTGTGTGTGTGAGGGAGGCTGACGTGTTAATCAGTGAATCAGCGTCCATCCACTAATGTCTGCCAGTGTAAATAAGGCCCTCATCTCCTGCCGTCACATACGCTGGCTTTCCAGCCCATTAGGCCCGAGCTGGCTGGCTGAGGCGGCCCACCACTCGCTGGAGACTCATTTACGTGTCTATAGGCATCTGTGACTGGTGATAGGGAGCCCACGTGAAATTAATGGGACTATGGGTGCTGCCAGCCAGCCAGCCAGCCAGCCAGCCAGCAAGCCAGCTCTCCTGTGCCCACACACACACACACACACACACACACACACACACACACACACACACACACACACTTTATACACACACCAATCACTTGTATATACGCTTGAATGCATGAGCTCGCACACCTACATGTGCATACGCACACACGCACAGAAGCACACACACACACATGCAGTGGTTTTTATGCATGCTGGGTAAACTAACCTTTGCAGTAAAGATTTAGCAGCTTTATTAGTTTAGGAAATGGCTGTAATTAAGGATAATTCATAATGGCTGCTTCTCCCCTCTCTGCGGTATTAAAAGGGGGCTGGCCTAATTTAGCATGCTTGCGTTTGTGCACTAAGGCAGTAAAATGGGTGGGGTGGGGCAGATACATAGGGATCGAGAGTGAGAGGGAGGCCTCTGCCAGGCTCCGATATACTGTACGGTCAACAGGCCAGCTGAGGGTTATTGCCTAATGGTCTTTACACATCCTTTATAAAAGTCAACATTTTACACAGCAACATTTTATTGGCCTGACTGTTTCCAAAACTCACATCATTCTCATGAATCCGAATATAAAATAACAAAGGCAAGGCAAGACATTTCCCCATTTCCAAAATGCGAACCTTTCAGAGTGACAGATTATATGGTTATGGACTTTAACACACACAGCATTGTCTGGAAAAGCATGAAAATCAGGTGAATTGATACTGTTGAATCAACAGCAGCAATAGAGGACCTACCTTTTGTCATCACATATGTTATAACACTTCAGTTAGTCTCTAAACGATGGCAAAACAGACCACTCCAATCCAAAACAATGAGACAGTAATGTCTCAGGGCCAGGTGGCCGTCCAGGCAGGGCGGAGAAACAGGGGGTTGGGCATGTTCCCCAAGCTCCAGAGAAGAGGTGAGCGTCTGGGTTGTACCCACCTCTTTCTCTCCTCCCCCACCGGAGGTGAGGCACGAAACCAGAGGATAGGATCAATAAGTCCACAGATGCCGCTGGCTCCTCTCACTCATTACTACTGATAAATAATAGAAGACAGGCCACAAGCTCCTCAAGATTCTTGTCCTCTCTGAATGTTCGCACATACAGAGACACACGTTCAACCACACATACTGTGGAGAGATGGTAATGCAGGAATATGAGGACAGGAGGAAGAGCCAGTCCAATCTCAGGTGTCAGTGCATTTCATCAGTGACCTTCTATGGGTCAAGGACAACAACTACTATTCATCAGCAGTTGGTTTTGCATCTAACAGGAGTTATTCATTATGTTGAACAAGCCCAACACACACAGCCCATGAAAAGTAAATTAGACTGCCTGTTCTCTCAAGAATAACAAAGTCTGAGCAATGAAAAAGAAAATAATGATTTGCACAGTTCTGTAAGGCAGAAAATCACACTCTGAAGGCACCTTACTTCTGGATCTTTCACCTTTTCCATCTTAAGTGTTAGAGGTATGAGCCATTGTGTGGCACTGGCCATTAGCCTTAAAGTTAAAAGAAATAAAATAAAAAATAAATAGAAGCTGCTTAAAGCTACACCCAATCAATTACGGAGTAGCAACCTGTCCAAAATGTGATTTCCACACTGTTAGCTGCATCTTTCACACCATTATCGATTACCTTCGCTTGTAACGTTTTCTGTTAATTCTGTTCACCCACACAAAATCTATATGTGTGCATTTCAAAGCAGGCATCTGAGCCGAGCACAGGCTGCCTCAGCTCTGCAGGCCAGACAATCACTGTCAATCTACCTAATGACCAAGTGTCTGCTGATGCATGCTAGTGAAGTGGAGAGAGTCCCTGGGTGCAACATGAAGCAGAATGGAGAGCATCCCCTGCTTTATAAAGTGTTGAAAGGGCATGTAAACCCCCCTGCTGGAGCCTTCCCAATGCTTCTCACTTTCCTCTGTAACTTTAGTTAGATCAAAGAGAATGGGGCCCTTAAGTAGAAGTAGTACAGATCAACTAGGGTTGGGGTAAGTCACATAAGGATGCGCAGGGAAAGTTGAATGATAGCGTATTCTGTCAGAGTGCAGCTTCTAGCCTAACGAAAGTGCGTTTTAACAATGTATGGCACAAGAAAACCCTCCCCGAAGGTTCAGGTTCAGAGAGCAGGAAGCTGCAAGACATGAGGGCCTGATGTTCCTGCTGTAAAACCCTGCCCCCTTCCTCATGCCTGCGACCGCCATTGCAGGCGGTGCTGGCTCTGTCCAGTACATCAGCCTCAGGATGTAGTAGATTGAATCAGACCAGCGGGTTCGCTGGCCGTTTCAGCAGCAAAATAAATGACAAGGCAAGTGCTGGGGGAGAGAGAGCGAGGGCGGCCCAAAGGTGTGACCCCACTGATGAGATGAGAGGCAGTTCAAACCTGCCAGACGCACTATTAGAATCTGAGACAGAGATGGGAGATGGAGAGAGAGGAAGAGATAGTGGGGGGCAGTGTCACTTTATCAAATTCCTCCCTGGCACATGGTAACAGAGGTCAGGGGAAGAAAAGCATGGGGGCAGAGTGTAAAGCTGAGTGAAAACACAGTGCTGCTCTAATACCTTTCATAAAGAGAAAAGCCTCCTCATCCGCCAGCCATGATTAAATATAACCTGAGTGCTGAAAAACTAGCCCTCGCTACCCCACCCAGGCCTAAGTTTGTGTGTGCTTGTGTGTGCGAGTGTACACTCATGGGGTGAGGAGGGTAAAAGCAATTTGTGGAGAACTTGTTGGGTGACTGGAGTGTATGTTTTGTGGCACCATGAGTGGGGAGGGGAGGAATGGGTGCTGGATGCGCACATCCTGGCCTGCAGCTCTCTGACACCAGCCGACCAACAGTTAATGTGTTAGACTGCTGGTCCCCCGGAATTAATGCTGTCATCTTGCAGCTGGAGAAGAAGAGTTTCAGTGAGACAGCGTAACTTTTGTTAAACAGCGGCCACTGTGGCCATGTGTGGCAATTACAGGTTAATGGCATTCAATTACCCTTCATATGTAAGATTCTCTTCAGTCAGTTGCTTTAAAGACACAATTTGGTCACTTGAGACCCACCGATTTAGCAACATGCAAGTTTTGAACTAAAACATGAGATAATTTCCTCTCTTGTTAATTTTAATGTTTCATTAATCAAAACAAACTCTACACACAGCAACAGTCCTGCACAGATTAATGTAGAATTTTTCATTTACAGTAGCTTATGTTTGCTAAGAAATTTTAGCTACCATTGGCCACCATGAGCAACTGGTCATACCAGACCAGGTAAGGCTGTACCAGCAGAGGCCTTCAGAGTCTTAATTCCACATCTGTGCATTTAATTGCCCATGAAGTCAACATTTCATTTTGAATAAGAAAGATTGTGTTATTTCATCTTTCAAAAGTTACACAGCCTGGCTTTAAAGACCAGGAGCAAAGAGGACTTATAGTCAATGTGGAAAAATTAGAGATCACACATTCATCATCCACAGAGCCAGTGTGCACACCCATCCAAACCTCACCTGCCCCTGGACGTCCTCTGACATCTGACCACATCACTGCCATACATGTTTGCCTGAGACAAGCGCGTGAATAATTAAGAATTTCTTTCTATGTGCAATGCACCAATAGAAGGGCTTGCAAATTCAAAAAAAGGAAGACAACACTGTTGACACTTGGATGTGAGGAGCCAATATATACAAGAACCTTATTTTATATATGCCTATGTGGTCCTCAGGGATTGAGAGAAATTGGACCATCAGTGTCACTCAGAGCCCCAGTGTGGAGGCTTGTTTTTTTGATCTAATAGAAGGTAATGATCCAGAGAGTAGGGCTAGGCTTCCTCTACCACGGAGCAGGCCTCCGGGGGCTACTCCACCCCTGACAGCGGCAGTGGTCGTGGCAGTGCAATAAGAATAAACACATGCAGGCGGGGAGTCTATTTGGCTGAGAGTGATGGCTAGCTTGTTGCTTATCCCAGCCCAATAAATCTCCATACAGGGCCAAGAGATGAGCGCCGCTTATCTCATCAGGCTCACGTCTGATGCCTCCGACCGAGTGCCGCTGCTCAGACCCCTGATTTATCATGAACAGGGGAGGGGAGAAGTTCTTCGCCACAGTAAAGCTAAAATAGAGGGGGAGAGGGATACAGCGGGAGATGCTAAGACAGGGGAGGGAGGGAGAAAATGAAATAAAAAGGGTGAGGAAAAAAAGACATATTGAAAAGCAGAGGGCAAAGGCAGATAATGCAGAAATATAGAGAGCAAACAGAAAGGTTTTCAAGGGAAAACATGGAGGCTTTGGCGTGAGGCGACGCAATAAACTAAAAATAAAAACTCCCAAACCTGAGGAGGAGAGGGGAGCGTGAGGGTAAATGTCACCCTCTCCATGTCAGGGAGTGGTGGTGAGGGGAATTGCACTTGACGGCTGGATTCTGTGGGATTCAGCAGTTTTTTCAAGGCAGGGAAAAGGATAGAGAGGGACACCAAGCTGTTATATTTCAAGGGAACCAAATGCTTTCCGTCTTATAGGGAAACATGCCCTTTTCTTGACTGATGCTGGTAAAACACATACTGTACTGCTCTCAAGGGCTGCTCATTATAAAAAGAAGACTTGTAAAGTGAAGCTGGTTGTTAAACACACTTGTACGACTTATATACTCATTAAATCTGCTGTATATGCTGCATGAAGCAAAGGAGCAAAGTTCATTTTCGGTATTTGGGATTTGAGATCATTGATGTCATCTCATAATAACACTGATGGAGCATTAACATTGTAGCCTCCTTAATATCTTCACTTCAGCCTCCATAAAGATGGCAAAACTTCCGCACTAGGGGTGAAACTGTGCCCCCATCTGCCCACCATCTCTCCAATGTGATGAATAGTTTGGTCCAGTAACACCAGCAGATTAACCCAATTAGAGGTTTTTAGTAGTGTGAGAGCTGAGGTCCAGAGGATGAAGAGAGTGTGTGTGTGTGTGTGTGTGTGTGAGTGGTAGGAGTTGGCAGTGGTGTTGGGTGTTGGTTTAGAGTGGGAGGGACAATAAAGAGGAGCGAGAGGGACCAGGGGGGAATTATGTCAGTGTGAAAAGACGGCAAGCTAGAGGGGCAGCCTGTGTACCGCTCTCTCTCTCTCTCTCTCATTTTACCTCGCTCGCTCCCCCTCTCTCTATCTTGTGGCCATATGAATTAGTGTGGTGAGAGGAGAGAATGAAGAAGGTGGGAGGGGAGGATGGGGAGTGACGGGAAACAGACGGGTATAATATTCTCATCACTCTTCACTCGGCAGTTGTTGGTGAGGAGCGTGGCCCAGGGCACTCAGCGGCCCAGCCAGCCGCCTCGCAGACCCTGCAAATATTCCTAAACCTCAATTTTTCATATTTCCCTGTATGCATAAGGAGATGAAAAATCATCCGATCATTTGTATTGTCTGACTGAGGTTATACACAAATATTAGTTTATCTACCGCACCTAAGATTGCCTCCCTAAGCAAGACGGATTGGTCTTTTGGAGAGGGCAATATTCCCCGAGAACATATTCAGTCCATCTTTTATGTGCTGCAATTCACAGAGCAGCAGGTATGAGTTCTATCTCCAGACAGGCTCCATAAAGCTAAACACCCAATAGAGACACCGCTTATTATACACAATACGCTTTAATTGCCAGACAATTTGCAGCCGGGTAAAATTTATACTTTTCAAAACTGATCTCATGGATCGAGGCTTGGGACCTAATATTCATATTCATTCTCTGCACATTTACTGAACACTTATCTAAACTGAATATTAAAGCAAAACAAGCAAAGGAATCAATTTGACTTGAGAGGGGTGAAAAAGAGAAAAAAAAACAAAAAAAAACCTCTTCAAATCACAGTCTCAATTGATTTCCGTTACCTCTTCTGTGAACTACCGAGTGTCTGGTCCTCTGCTCCGAGAGAGTGAGAAAGGGAGAAAGTGAGAAAAATGAGAGAAGGAGGGGGTGTGAAGAAGCGTTCTGGGTCAGAAATCACTGGGTGATTATTCACCACTCAGCCATGTGTAAAACTCATTAGACAATGCGTAATGCCTTTAATCAAATCAATGGCACAAGCAACTCCAAACTGATAGCTCCCATCAAAACTTACATAAAGCGTGGCTAATTTCTCATTTACTTATAAAAATAAGTGAAGACAGGGGAATTATCCCCAAAATGGGCCTAATTGTTCTCTGTCTTTAAATCAATACTGTGGTGGGAAATAAATAAATAAACAGATAAATAACTAAAGTTAAGTCTGAGAACAATGTGGAAAGAGGGATGAGCAGGAGAGAGAGCGAACGAGCATCTCCGTCAATATAAAATGTTTTCTGAGCAGTAACATATAACGTTTCAGGTAAAAGTGATAAAGCTGCCATGTAAAACAATTAGAACATATTCAAATGCTCACTTAACAGTGTCTAGTACAACCAAACATTGAGACTAATCATCTCTGAAGCTGGAAAAATTAAACCAGGAAAAAAAGAATCATATTATACAATGAAGACTGGCACAGTCTAACACTCCTCTCACCTTCCCCATTTCCCTCTACTCTCCAGTGAGCTTTGAGGTGGTGACAGACTAGGAAGCTGTTGGGCACGGGTGTTGTGGGTAATTAGGCGGGTGGAGGTACAGATGTTGAGCTGTGGAGGACCCTTACCGGGACACTGAGAAGCAGTGGAGCACAAATAACCCTGCATCTGCCTCCCTCTGCCAGCTCTAAGTACCTTTCTTTGTTAGGGTGTGGGTCTTCATTTTTTACTGTTGACAGGCAATGTTATTTCAGTTATTTGGTGGCATCTGGTTAGGCTGGGTGTGAGAGAAAGGGAGTAAGACAGACACACACACACACACATACACACACAGGATGCACTTTAATTAATTGCAGGGAGATTACATGGTCTTCCAACCGTGTAGTTTGTCATCAGAGCCCATTACACACTTCTATTAGATGTTTCTTCACAGTGTCAAGTGTAATTTGAAGGACAGTCTTGGTGGAGGATCTCTGAGTACAGTGAAAGGCCTAATCGGGGCAAGTAAAGTTCATCTCAACTGAGGCAAAAATAGCAAACTCTGCCAAACCTCAATTAGCTGAAAGCAAAGTGCAAACAAATAAGTCTTATTGGAGCGCTACTATTTCATGGTGCGTCACTCACTCATGCTGGTGACAGCGGGCTGTGGTTGTCTCCAGGTCTGGCGCTGGTCTGCCTCTGTTGCCCTAGTGCAATTGCTCTTCATTTCAGTGGGAGAAGCTTTATTTTCATTGCCAAGCAATGAAGTGTCTTTGTATGACTGCGGAACACACCGCAATCAATCTTACACCAGCGGAGTTAACAGGACAGAAACCAATGCAGCCGTTACTCGGCACAGAACATTACCAGTGTATGGACTCATTATTCATCACAGGCTCCATTAGACACCGCTCACTACACTGCCACACTGGATATGAGACAGAGAGACAGCAAGTCAATGCTGTGTCACACACAACACTGCCCACAGTGGAACTACACAGCACAGGATACCATTGTATTTACATCAGCTTTAACACTGACAATCTCACAAGTCATATGTTTGTTTCTCTTGTTTAATTAAAAGTTTGTACAATCCTGAGCAAAGTTCGTGACTCTACATCTACTACAAACCATTTAGCAATGTGTATTTTTAAAATGCTAGAAGCCAATTTAAAAGTAAAATTGATGTACTTGCTATTTTCTTTTAATTAGATGGCAGCCGCATAATGTGGTTCCTGGTTTACTCTACTAAAATTCCCCAGAATACTGTCACCGTTTTGCAGGCACATTCCAGTGTCCCATGCCATGTGCCCACAGAGAAATGTGTATGACAGACTGTGTGCCTTCCTGTGCCGCTACCACATTTGGTAAAGTAACTAATGACACAGCAGTTAATGGTCAACAATCAGGGGAAGAAGGAATAATAGACTATAATCCATACATCAGCCTCATAACCCCAGCTCTAATTGGCCACACATACTGAGTAAACTGGGAGGAACGCGAATGACTTCAGTCACAGCGTCTCATACAAGGTTTTACGACATCAGACGGCAGTTAAAAGTGGTGAGGAGACAGACAGGGAGAGCGAGCCGCTGAGCAGGACCAAGGTGGCAGCACACAACACATGAGGAGTCCCTTATAAGCCTGTCTGCTTCTTCCTCCTCCTCGCTGTCACCACTGCAACCGTAACTATCTCCTGCCATCACTGCCAGTGGGGCCTGGGACAGCTGCTCACCAGAACAGCCCCAACACACACACACACACACACACATACACACACACAGCACACAGCCCAACTACAACTGCAACCAGCCACTGGGACCCATGGTAATTGGGCTTTCTCACTCCAGCAGCCAACAACAAGCAATGGCACATTCCTGTCTTGCCACAATGGCAGTTAAAAAAATGGCATAATAAAAGACAGCACAAACAAACATCCCAGAGGACCCCGGCTGCAACATTCAGATGGTTGCAAACTAGGCGATAAACACCAGACGACCAGAACATGGTCAGGAAAACAGGAAGCACTCCCACAAACAGGAAGTGACACGGGCCCACTCATCTAGATCCTCTTGCTCAATAATGTGTGGTGGAAATAAAAAGAAAAGCTAATGAGAACAGCAAAGACATAGGTATGGCTGTTTACAAGTGTCTGCCTTCAATTTGAGAGGGAACTGAAATGGAAATTGAGGACAAACAATCATTGCCTCATTATAATCTCACATCATGTACACAGGCTTGTTTTTATACCCCTGTCAGTTTATTGTAAGAGACTAATTTTGGCTTGTGTTTGTTATGCTACCGCTATTACAGGCTGATGTGTCCTCATTCTTAATTTCTGTCCCAGTTACTTTTTTTTTGCGTTCTTGTTTATCTTCTGCTCAAATGTTTACTTTGAATCTACGGTGCATCTTCAGCAGGATCCATGTGAGTCCCTCAACAGTGAAATAGTTAAGCGGATGAAATACCTCTCTCATGATTTATCTGCAACATTATCTTTTTATTCTCATTTTCTTTCCAGTGAAGACGGTTTGCTGATGTCTGCTAACTCAACTCCTACTATCAGTCAAACCTGCAATTACTGCCATGTCTATCTCTACCTTAAACATTGCTTAACAAGAAAAATATGCCAATATGCCACAAACGCTTTAATTTGGGCTCTGAAATTAAGCAAGCTGCACAGAGCCATGTTGTAAATTACCCTGAGGAATGCGCAACTGGGTGCAGACACAAAGAGCAGAGCATGTAGACTCCTATAATAGCAGAACACTTATAATTTGTAACATTTTAGAGATATTTATTATTCTTTAACCTGTTCTTTTGTCCCAGCGCCCCTCTCTGGCCTCGGGGTTTAGCTCTTATCTGATTAGTGTGTCATGTCAGAGATTTGTCACAAAGCCATAACATACACTTCGGCTTTCCAGAGGAGCAGAGGCACTTCCTTGGCCTGTGAAGACATGGCCACATTGTTGCGGTTTCGTGTCTGTCTGTCTTCCAGTGACACTGTAAGATGGCATCATCACTAATGCTCTACATTTGTGAATGTAAAATATATGTGTATTCTAGTGTATGTCCATTAGTATTTGATATGAAGACATTAATTAATTAATACATTAATATTTTGAAATGAACTGTTTTTTGGATATTAGGTTTTAACTTACTAGCCAATGTTTGCCAAACAAAGCATTATGTGTAAATGCTTTTATTCTTATATTATATTATATTATATTATATTATAATGGTGTACCATATCTAATTAACCTTATAATCGGTACGGTAAGTAAAATGTTACCATCATCATTATTTATTGTTATTATTTAAATCTTTTGTGCTGCAGAGTATGTAACTGCAGACAGGATAAATGTAAGGAAAGAATCATTTACTTTTTGATTTGATTTGATTTTGATTTATTCATTTATATAGCACATTTAAAACAACCTCACTTGACCAAAGTGCACAATAAATACAATAAATTAAAAGCAGCAAGAAAATAGCAATACAATAAAACATTTAAAAGTTAATTTAAAAGAACAATATGCAAAAGAAAAAAAAGAAAAAAAAAACAATGTATCTTACTCAAACAGAGCTGAAAGCTGTGTTTTAAGAAGTTTTTTTGAAATGGTGAAAAGATTTCACCATCACCTGGCAGAAGTTTTCTACCCTGACACTCATCCAATATAACTTTCCCATAACTCCCACAGCACAGCTGTGCATGGACACTGCTTGAGCCCATGATTTGGCACTTTGTGCTGGACATTGCAATTAGATTCAGCCTCTGCTCGGTTGGCCAGTAACTTGCCACAATTAATTTCAACCTGCATTTGGTGGCTTGGCAGGTGTTAATTTCAAGTCCTGTGCACTCACGACCACTAGCACCTGAGGGCAGGACTGGGCCCTAAACAGGCCTTAATACCTGGCTCAGTGTCCAGCCCGAGGCTGCTGTCAGTGCATGACGGATCAGACACACCTGATGGCTCTATCTCTAACAAGCATCTCTGAATCCTCATCACAACACTTACCGAATCGTGATTAATTCCACCCAACACTGCTGACAGACAAGGTGCTTCATCTGTCGCTGTTCACTTGCCTGGCTGGGCCCCGAGCAAAAACAGACAGGCAGAGATGGAGCGATACAGACAGAGAGAAAAAGACGATGTAATGCAGTTTAGCTTCTGGTAAAACAAACAATATTGAGAGCAGCGTACTGTAAAGGCGTAAGAACAAAGAGCATGAGTGATCTATTGGCAAACCTTTCATTTAACAAAGGGTGTAGTGTGAGAACAGCAGAGCAGAGAGAACGATATAGTGCAAGAGAGACAGAAAGATGGAGCGGTAAAGAAGAATGACAAGAGCAGAGCAGCAGGCAAAATAAAGAAAATGGCAGGCAAACAACAAAGGGATTAGGGGAGAGACATGACGAAACGAGGAGATGTTCGTTATGCAGTAAGCGGGGGAGACAAAGACGATCAGCTTCTGACACCTTTACACTTTAATTGCCAAAATAAGAAATTAGTGCTGGCTCTTTGTATTTTCTCTTGAGGAAGAGGGGGCAGACAATGAGCAGGCAGGGATGTCAGAGTGGAAGCCTCTATCTTAAGCCTTATGTTGTCACACACACAGTCTATGTACAGTATGAGTATTGTAACGGAGCAACATCCTCTTTGTCAAACCCGTACAAACTCTCAGAAGCCATAAATGCAAATCCATGATTTCCCTAAACTTTATCATCCTCTGTTTTGAAGAGGACGGGAAGACAACACTACAAAATAAAACGGAGGAAGACCCTCGACTCTGAGTGTGATATGAGGTCTCTCAGTTGAATCTGCATGGCTTTCAAATAGCACGTCACATAGCTTTAAATATCAGGATCAACACTCACACTTAGTTTGCATATTAATGGTCATCACAGGTAAGTGCTTACTAATCATTTCCAGGTAGTGACGTGTATGTTGCACTCGATTAGCAGGGAGGTTGGGAGTATCCGGTGCTTTGGTAGTCGGTCTCCAAGGCTGAAATGGAGTAAGGCCGAATCAATGCTAGCTGCTTTACCCCTGTCATCGCTGATATCATAAGAAAGTGCTAATTAACTTACTGAAACCTCTGGAAAAGCTCTGACCAGGGGGCTAATGTAGCCTAATCGCGTATGGGGCCCTGTGCTTACTTCCCCAGGACTTTCTCCCTTCCCAGTCAGAGTTAATCGATTGTAAACTGCAGCTGGGGTCACAGAAGCTCACAACTTCCCCTGGTGACCCCTCCACACCCCCGGGCAGGACCTTAATGGAGCCATGCTCCCTAGAAATCAATACTCAAACTGGCCATGGATCACTCTATGAGCCCCCTCCTGATGAGATCTGACAACAGAGCTAAGCTTTGTCTAAATACAAGAAGCAGTTACTAAAATTTATAGGCTACCTTAATTTTTTTCCCTCTCTAACCGATTTTGTAAAACCATTGCAGAAAAGGATAAATGGAGCTACAGAACACATGAACAGTAAAAAAATTAGATGGCACATTTTCTCCTCCTATTTGATTTTCTCTTTTCTCCAATCCAGAAGCTTCCTCCAACTCATGTCTCGACATGGCACGTGCAGAAGAACACTTGTCAGCTACAGGCCGATCTGATCTATCGAGACGCCTTAGCTCAGGCGCTGAGTGAAGAGCGAGCTAAAAGACAACAGCAGCAATAACCAATAGACAGGCAGCCACATAAATTCCCCCTCACCTTGGGAGGACCTGTTTGAGTGGCTGTGTCCCGTTAAGATTAATTCCCGCCTAATACTAATTGGTCCTTTGACTGGGAGGGCCCTGGGGGAACAGTTCCCTTTGGTCCACTCTCGCTGGGGCTCGCCACCATTGGAGGGGTGCTGATGAGCTGGCGTTTTTATCAGCCGCAGCATTCCGCCAGAGCTCCCCCAGGGCTCTGCACAAGCTATAATTAAGTCTCACACAATCCATAATTGCTGTGTTTACAATTACTGTAGAAGAGGAACACAGAGGCAAAGCAATAGAAAGATAGAAGAGCGTGCACAAGGAAATGGAATAAAAGAGAAAGGATGAAAGTGAGAAAAGAAGTAGCCTGGCCCGACATTAAAAGGTGCAAAATACATATTAAAATCTCTTTTTCTGCTGCCCCATCTCCCTTCACTTTGACTTAATAAGCTCTCAGGGCTGTTTGGCAGGGGTAAAGCCCATCACTTATTTATTTTTCCCAGATAGCCCTATTAATTTTCCCCAGGCCTGGAGTGCTCCGGCAGACAGAGATGTGGACTGGATCTGCCGTCCCTCGGGTGCTCCTTGAGGAAGAGACGTAAATGACCCAAATAAAGGGTACTTTTGAAGGCTGCGGAGAGGCGCCGGCACCATTAAAACTAAATGAAGTGTTTATTAGCCGTGCCGACAGCACTCTAAACACTGCCAGATCAAGGGCAGTTACAGTTAATGTGTCTCTCCAAAGCATTCGCTGTTTGTTTAGCCCCGCCAATGGGCCTGAAAGAACCAAAGGACAGGCTTTTCATGCTATTTTTCATGCATTTCTCTTGCCCAGTCTCTCCCTTCCTCACACCTGGTCTTCTCTCGTCTGCTTTTTCTATCTCTCACTTTTGTTCCATCACCCACCACCCAAACTCCCCAAGACTAAGTTCCCTTTCCTGTCTTTCCAGCAGGGGAAAGCCTGTATATTGTGGTTTCCTCGTGGATCTGGAAGCCACATAGCGAGGTTAATGTGAGGGAGGTGTGACAGCAGCAAAGCACACCCATTGAAGGTAGAATAAAAACAGTAAGACGTGTGTCTCCGTGGAAAGGGGGCCCGTTACACTGTGTACTGACACTGTCTGTGGCTGGGCAGGAGACTCTCTGATGGGGAGACCAAAAGCTGCCTTTAAGGCTCTGATTGCTCGGCATTCTGAAATTCCCCTTAAAAGTTTCCCTTCCCTCTAATTACATTCTTCGTTTCATTTCAGCTTTTAGACAAACTGCCAAGGAAGCTTTAGGAGGAGGCAAAAAAAGTGAAGCTGGGCTCAATTTCACTTTGTTATTTTTTTATAAGGTTTGAGTTTGTAATGAAAAAAACGTGCTGAAATTGGATAAAATGGGGAATAAACTGTCCATTTATCTTCTTTATATTTCCCCTCTAATAGGCAGAGTTATTACGCACATGACATAAAACAGACATTTGCATTTACAGAAATATATTTCACAGCAAACACTGTACCTGAAATGGCTCTGTGGAAGTTTTGATGATGCCTAAAAATCAGTCGCTGAGTGTTATTTTCTCATTAACTCATATTTAACATTTTAATGTGATATTTTTTCTGAGCTCTCATATATTTTACTCCACAATAATATCATGTGTGAGTGAGAATAATGACACTCATTTAGAGCTGAATTAAAAGTTCAAACAATGAAAGCTGCAAAAACTTTCATATGCCACCTCAAAAACACTTTTTTTTCCTTCCACACAGATCTCTAATTATTTTTCATAACCTCAAGCAGTGTACAGTAATATCACAGCTTCCTGTTCTAACTTGCTTGTCTATGGCTGACACCATTTAAAGCTACCCTCCACTTTTCCTCCTTAACACTCAAATCCACTTCTCCCCTTAAAAAAGCGCTGACTTGGAGACTCCTCCAACAGTTGCAAATGAAGTTCTTCTCCAAACTGCAGGGTTTCGTATGAAGATTGATGCTGGACCCACTACACTTCTGAAGTCAGAGGCTTCAATTACAATCCAGACTGATTATCCTTGCCCATTAATAGCAGCAGATAGCATGTCACAATCAGGGATGTGCATAATTAATCAGTGGTTACTCTTTGCACCCCCTCCTCTCACTCCTCTTACCCCTTTTCCTCTGGGCTATTTTGAGTGTAAAACAGGGTTACGGACAATTCCCAGCAGTGTAACTAAATGCACCGCCCAAAGATTACAAGACGATGTGAGTCCTGCTATTGACAAAACATCACTGACTAGTAATGAACACAGTGAGGGCTGTAGCTAATTCTCGATTCCTTAATTTGTCACCACTGCACATTATCTCAAAACACACACTTTCACATAAGATCAGTTGACAATAGAAAAACACAGTCGCTTCCACTTGAGCTCAGCTTCCAAGAAGACATTATTTATGTTCTCTCCCTTTGTTGATGCATCTGTGCCCTTTTTAATGAGAGCAGCCTGATTTTGTAATCCAGCATTATTTTTCTCATTTTCTTTTTGATATCAAAATAAAGCCCTTCAGGCAAGGCAGACAAGGAAGAAATTCACACAAATTCAGCTCCCTTTTATATTTTTTTTCATATCTTCACCTGTCCTGGTCTAACACACAGTTTGTAGATCACTATCAAAGCTTTCCTTTTTCTTTATTTGACCTTCCTCCCCAGAAGAAAACCTCAAGCTGATTCCCTTCGCAACAAAACAACACTGTCAAACCTAAAGCCCGCTGACTTTCAAACTTTCCCTCAGCATACACAAGACTTTCTGCTCACCAGTCCTCTGGAGAACCAGGCCTTCCATCAATGCCAAGCCCAAACCATGGAGCTCCAGCTCAGTCAATGTGATTTATATAAGTTATTATAGCCCATTACAGAACAAAAAACAGGACAAAAACCCACTTCACAACAGAAGCCGGGCCAAACAATGGGACCACAGTGGTGAGCGCTGGCGTACGGGTGGGTGAAGTCCAGCACATGCCTGAGCCGCCACTCACCACACATTGTCTTTAATCTAATTCTACACATGGTTTCGTTTCAATCCGAATCAAAAGCTCTCATGTTAACAAACCATAACAGATCTCCCCTAATCCGCCTGGCAACAAAAGATGGATGCAAGAGACACTCTGCCTCTCCGTCCCTGAAATCACACCTAATTTGCATACAAAACACTCGCTGGAGGTAAGGGTATATATTAAAGCCATTATTTTGCGTTGTTCTCACTGGAAAAAAAAAAGTTTGCATAATTGTGTTTAGCATTATGTGGGATGGAGGCTCAGCTATCCAAGAGCAACTTAGCAAATCCTTCCTGTTGCTGCTGGCCATCCATACTCCTGCAGTCTCTTGATAATGCAGGAGTAGACAAATAGGGACATGTCTCTCGCAATAACCAATTTGGAGACACCCCTGCTTCAAAGGCTTGCATGCTGCAATGTTACTATTCATGACCTTCTTAAGAGTGTGTCCTCCAAAAAAAAAAAAATTATAATAGCTGCACAGAAAGCCTCGTGAAAAACTGTTCTTTACATGACATACAGCAGATTTTCTTGGAATGGAGCATGACAATGCTGCATAAACATCAGCTGAAACTGAAATTACTCAATAAATACACGAATAACCATCAAATATGAGTTGCTTTTATCGGCATTGCCACTAGTGACTCCTTTCTACTGTGAATGTTTGACACTATGTGAATGCATTCCAAAAGTTAAACAGACATCCACAATAAGAGAGACGTGTGCCCACTTCTTCCGCATGCCAAACATAGATGCCGGTCGTGTGATTGACAGCTCGGTGAGGGCATGTGCCCAACTGATGCCTGTTAAGAAAACCATGTGTGGAGGAGGGGGAGGATTCAAAGACTTAGCTCAACTCTTACAATCACAGTGTGACAGCAGGCCTTAGGAACGTGTGCTGTTTCCAAAACCCACAGCCAAGGGAATTAGTCAGTGCTAATGTGGCCACTTTGCTAGATCAAACAGTGGCGAGGTTAGTCACTGGCAACAGGACTGGGTAATAAGCATCCAACGGCATGTCGGTGCAGGAGGTCTGATTTGCACAATCTTCATACTCCAACACTAACAGTAATGATGAGAACCTGACTTGTACATCTGTTCATGACAGCCACCTCAGGCGAAATATTCAAGGGCTGAATCAAAACATAATTCATTATGTTGATATGATGCTTTTTGTATTTTTACAACCTCCTCCTCCCACCTTCTACAAACACACAAACGGTTCTTTTTTCAGTTGATGTGACATTTGGGTTAATCTCTATCTCTGGGATACACAGTAACTCACCCAGCCTGACTTGCTGGGCCATGTTCTGTCCCAGGTGCCTCCAGGGGTTTTACCGCACACCTGTGTGTTGAACAGGACTTGTGCTGTCCTGAGCAGCAGTTTTCAGTGTTGTCCCTGCCTCCTGGTGGCTTGGAGCTGCAGCACTGAGCACGAAAAAACATAAGCCTTAGCTCTCTTCAAACACAAACATAAAGGCCTTGGTGGATGCTTTTATCATGTTGCATATTAGCCCTGCCCCATTCATACATGTGAGTGCATTACCTCAAAGGTGTGCTCATATCATATGTGTGCAGGCCTGTCATCTGCATAGGAGCACACACACGAAAACACATACACATTAGCATGTCGTCATGGGTGTGTGAGCGGCAGCTGGGTGTAAATTGCACACGGGTCTAGTGTAATGAGGACTGATGGCTTATGCCTGCTGTATATTCCAGGAGGGTGTCTTCTGACAGCTTTGGGAGCCGATAAAGTAATAACTAATAATGTGCAGATAGCGGCGCCACTGTGTGACAACTGTGCTGAGAGAGTGTGAGGTTGTGTGAGTGAGGGAGCGAGAGAGAGAGAAAGAAAGCCAAAAGAGAGAGAGGAGGGTGGCAGGATGAGAGAAAACGAGGGGGGGCTGTGCTATGGGGGCTTCCTTTCAAGTTTCAAACACAACCTCTGGTGATGGTTTCAAACCTAATTCACTACCTCCAATAAACACACAGGCAGAAAGAGAATACATAAACTGTTTAACAATCACTCGCTTTGAAAAAAAAAAAAAAGGGAAAAGAACAGAAAGGGAAAAAAGAGAAGGTATCCATTCAGCATTGCTTTTTTATAATCCGTCAAAACTATAAACAGAAATTGAAATAAGAAGAGCTAAGATAGGTGTGTAAGAGAAGCACTGGGGACAGAGGAGTCTCTCTCCCCCTCTTTCTTCCTGCAGAAACGAGTGATCCTGCTCAGGTTCTTACAACATGGAGACTCCTCCATAAATCATAGTCCCCACTGCAAGGAGACTGAAGAGTGTCTAGCAGTGACAGAAGACTCTCTGTGCATACTGCTCTCTGTCTCTTCTACTTCTTCTCCATCCTCTCTTCCGCTACAACTTTACAGGAGTCAAAGCCACCGTCTTACTGACAGGGTCTTGTGACTCAGTACTGCAGAACAGACAACCTCCACAGAACAAACACAGTAGAGTTCTGTGTACACTGGAGGAAGAATTGTGGAGAGCCATGGGGTTAGCAGAAGTTGGGACTGCAGCTGCCATACTGTAGCTACTACATAATTCTACAAATGCATTCATAATCAAAACCATTTGTGCAAAGTTAATGATTGCACACATGTCAGACTGAAGAGAAAGGTGAATTTTGGTGATGGCAGGCTAGCATTAAAGCATATGGAGAAATTGGAACAGATGGAAACATGCACAGGTTTGCTATGGGTGGTGTTAATTGGTGTAAATAAAACGTCCATTCTAGTTAAGAATGTTTCACCAATAAGAAATAGTACATATTCTGTATACAGGCACACTGAACAGTCACTGTCAGAGTCAGGGCATACTTAAAGCTAACTACAGTGAATATGTTTTGTCACAGACCGCACAGTGGAGCTCACTGACTCCATCATATTTGCTAAAAAGTCCAAGCGTAGTCATTTGTACCATTATTCATATTAAAAAGTTTGTAATGTGCTGAAGACAGAACTAGTAAAAACATTTATCTATATTTATCTATATATTTATTTTAATGACAGTGTGGCCAACAACATGTATCTTGTATCTCAACTTGTATCAACTTGTATCTAAGAGAGCACTCTCATGACTTAGTCTCTAGAAACACCTATGGTTGTTCAGAGGGGCTTTCAAGGGGCTGTTTGTGAGTTATCTCTGCTGCTGAATGTGGTGGTGGTGAGCGGGTGGTGGTGGTCTCTTGCCAGGAACTTCAGCCATCACTGTGTTTACAATACAAGAAGACAGTCCGGCGGGACTGGGGCTAGCTGGTCAGCATGCTAACTTCAGTAGAAGAAAAGAAGTCATAGAAACAAAAGCAAAGCAAAGCAAAGATAACGCTGGCGTTGCTTTCCACCAATGAAGACCGCTCTTGGTGAGTAAAGGAATGAAGTTTGATGCTGAACTTGCAACATTTCCTCTAAACTGGTAAGTAAACAGCCGTTAATGCTAACACTGGCTATGTAGCAGGTATGATTAGAAGTGGACAGTACATAATTTATGATCTACAATATACATATTCTTACTATATTTACATGGCATGTCACTGCTCTTACTCACAGTCACTGTCTGCGGCTAAAGAGAAAATGCTCTCTACCCATCTGAGATGAAACTAGCAAGTATTCTAGCACCATGCATGTAATCCACACATGTTGTCAGCCCAGACTTTAGCCCTGGTGTTAATGTATTTATTTACAGATCAGTGTGGAACAGTGCAGCTGCACAATCAACTTTGGTCAAGTTTGATTATGAAAGAGAAGATTCATGACAGGAGGTGGAGGGAACGACAGAGTGGAAGAAAAAGAAAGGGGGAAAAAGAGAGAGCAAAGGAGTGTGGTTATGATTCAAGAGGTAAACCACAGGTTGGGTCTGGTGTAGCAGGACTGATCCGTCTTTTCCCTCTGTGTGATTGGGTCTCTCATTAGCAGCCAGGCCCTGAAACCGGAGCCCGGCCTAATGCCTTGCCGTGTTTAGAGAAGCACAGAAACCATTTGGCTATAATAGCAACCTTTTCAAAAACAAACCTCTGAAATGAAAGGCGGCCAGACTTGCAAAAACCGACAGACGATTATTTTGAAAAGGAGGTAGGGGAGACATGACCATGAAAAATCGTAAACTGCAATTGAAAATAAAGCCAGGCGCACTGTGCACACTACCCACTCCCCTCCTGCCATCTTTCCCATTTTCCTCTCTGCCTCTCTGCTTTCCACGGTTGTTCATCTGTGCGTCTGTGTTTCACTCACCTTCACCCTCACCATGCTATGTGTCAAAGGGTTAACTCACTCACTCACACACACACACACACACACACACACACACACACACACACACACACACACACACACACACACCAGGCCTTCATTCCACACTGATGCTGTCACACGATAAGCTGCTGTCTCTGTCACTTACCAGTAATTTACTGCTACTTCTTTTCCCCTTTCTTTCACTCTGTCTTTCACACTAAATGAGCTTGTTTCGCCTGAAGCTGTTACCAAGGAATTTTCCGTATGTATGAACACAGTACAGATGAGTAGTAAAAAACACCAATGTCGTCGTGCCTCAACTTGCAACAATCAACATAATGAGCATGAAGCTGTATGACTTGTGTTTTAATGTTAATCACCAATCATGCTTGTGGTGGACATGCCTGTTCCCATGACTAAGGTAACAGCAAAGTCAAGGGGTGAGTGGGTTTGGGGACAGGGGCGCTGGGTGCAGACTCATTTTAAGTTCAGAGTCCCATGCTGCGGGGGACAGGCCATCAAAGAGAGAAGGCCACCCTGTTCTGAGCAGCAGCCTGGGCCCCAGGGGCCCCACCAGTGACAGCTCCCATGTCACAGCCAGGCCTGTGGAACACAGGTAATGTACCCTGGGGGCCTGCTGAGAGATAAAAACGCACCAGGACACCTGCGTCTGAAGCTGTAATTTGTCTTCTCACATGTTCAAGGTGTTTTATGAGAGCAAAAGGACAAGGTGAAACAGCGAACAAAACAAGCGAGCCCAAGTACTCCTCCGGAAATCCTCCTTCTCTGTCTTTACAAGCTGCTCAGAGCATATCCTTAAATAAGCTTCAGCACAAATAGAAAGATGCATAGCATGCTGTTCATCAAACTGAGTGAGGACTTCAATAATATGTATAACTCCACTCTACAGTATTTTGGGAGGGTAACATAGTTATTGCACCATCTAGTTTGAGTCATTTACAAATCCATCAACTTGTAGGCAACATAAGTATAAGTCAAAAAGTTTACTGGAAGTACTTTTCTGTTGTTGTCTAAGTAAGTGGGTGTGTGCATGTCTATGTGCATGCATGTGTGTATGTGTGTGTATGGCTGGGGGTGACTGGTGATCCCTGCCTCTTGCTGTATATCTTATGCTGGGGTATTAGTAAGGGTCCCTCCCAGAGGCAGTGACTACACAGGCTCTTCTGAGAAGGCGCTCATCAACGCCCCTGCTTTCAAAGGCAGCTTTAGCCAGTGCCATTCAAAGCAATCAGCCCAGTCAGGGTCTGCCCATCCAGCCCAAATCCCTTCATGGCTATCAGAAGAACTCTGAGCTGGGCCTGCTGGGGGCAAGGCAGGGATGGGGGTGGGATTTGCTCATAAGGGATTGTGAAAAGGCCGTGACACACGCTTATTCATGCCCCAATAACCCCCAACAAAATATATATACTGTTCACAAAATAAATAATTAAAAAAGATAGGAGTTAAGAGATACCCTGCTGCAGCAGTAATGGAGCCCATCTTGAGTATTGCACACACTGATGTTGCACAGGCATGTACGCAAGCGAGCACTCATACACACACGCATGCAGTCAAGCTGCTATCTGCCATGGTGGATGACTCAACCCTCTACTTTATTCAGATGCCATAGGACATTGGTTTGGATTTAGGGAGTGATGGCATAGTGAGAGGACTACTGAGAGGCCAGCAAAGTCTATGTCTGTATCAAAGTTATAAACTAATCTAGCTGTTGATAAGCTTACATAAACGAGAAGCTAGCAGGAGCTTGTCTTTAAGGCTCACTGAGGTGGGCTACTCACTCTCCTACCTAAGCTACTGATTCACCAAACCTGATAACTTACTTGTCTAATCTGGTAACTCACTACATATGACCTGGCTCATCATTTGCATTCCTAGGCTACTTACCGGCTCTCCTTGGATGATAAATCACATTGACTGTCTGCAAACTGAGTTGTTTACCACCACTGACATGTGTCAGCGGTTAGATGATTTGCCTTCCTCTGCAGAATTATTTATACATTAACACATCTTAGTGAAACATGCTAAAGCAGCTCTGCTGTCTTTACAGTAAATGGCAGTCATTTCGAAGATGGATGCACTGAGAGATAATGAAAGCATACAAAAGTTATAAAAGTAGGAAAATATCCATTATAGCCTGTCGTTTGAAACTACTGTCTTAGATTATAAATGTGAGCAAAGATGTAAATATGGTCCCATCTGTAAACTTTTAACTGTATTTATAATAACATATTTGATGTGTGTGAAAGAAAACTGCAACATTGTGGATTTCTCTGGAGGACCGCTTTTGGTAATGTGTGTATGTGTGTAAGCCTGTCTGTGTTTGTGAGTGTGGGTGTGTGGAGAGGGTTCATGGGGAATAACACTGGGCAGAATTTACCCATGAGAAACAACAAAAGATGCCTCAAAAGTATGTCAGAGTGCCCTCATATCTCTGTGGTGGGGGCAGAGAAGCTACAGAGTGCTGGGAAGGATCAGCCAATTTTAGAGAGTGTCTTGTTTTCAATCTGCATCTAAATCCAGAGGTTGTCTTTGGGCAGCTGCAGTGAAATACATAACAAAAGCTCTTCTTGAGAAACACTGAGCCAATCAAAGCAGGCATCAGGAGCTAGATGCAGTAAATATGAGCCAGTTATTTGAAGTTTGAGGTTTTCTCCTACCAAACAAGCTCATTTACATTTCAAGCTTCAAGGTTTATGACAATTTCCCATAAAAGAGCAGAAAAATAGTTCCACAAAACAATTGTTTGGGTTTTGGATTCAGATCATGATACATTTCAAATATGTATGAAACACAAACATATGAACAAAGACTTAAACAGATGCAGCACAGCCAAGCTTCGGCTAAATAGAAATGCAAACTGAGGAGTGTGACTGAGATTGGTTTATGACTGTGAGCATTGCTGATGTGCGAAATGAAACTATCAAGATACAATAGTTTTGCCAATAGCCAATCTTTAATTTTTGGCCCTTGTTCGGTGTTTGTCCACAAGTTTGGGCAGAAAGTGCCTGTCACAGCAAACCATTATGTGATATTCCCACGGATGAATCTCTAATTTTAAATGAAGGGAAAATTTTAATGAACAGTGAAATGATTTGACAACATACACTTTGTAAAACATCCACTGTCATGTCCAAATGTCTTTACAAAGCTAAAAAAAGTTTTGGCAAGTTTGTCAGTAATGGCCTAACATACGTATATATATATATACACACACAAAATGATTAGCTCCATGACCTGATCAATGGGAGTGATGATGGGGGGCCTGGGTGGGCTACGACCATGGATGCTCCCCACAATTAGCTGCAACTTTCCAGGGTTGATACACCAGCATGGAACCAAGGCCCCAGCCTCATCCTGCATTTGGCAACCCACAACTCTCAGCATAATTACCCCAGCAACTGTGCTCCTCCTCTGAGACTTGCTAATCTGTGGAGGCTGTGGCGCCGCCGTCACCGCCACTCGGTCACTGAAAGGGAGGGAAGGAGGGGAAGGAGGCGCAGTACTGTATCACGTACACCCTCACTATGATGAATCATAATGCATAAACAGAGCGAAAGAACAGAGGACATCTTGACCTAAAACAGGATGAGGGACAAGAGAAAGGGCACAGACAGGAAGGAGGTTATTGGCACAAACTTTGAAAACAACTATCTGCAAAGGAGTCTAAGGAGGGCTCAAAATTCACCTACTGCAAGTTGAGAGCACTGGTGCTTTCAAGCTCAGGACAGTGGGGATATTAGGAAGGTAAAGGGCCTATTGAAAGCCGAGCTATCTTGCCCTGGCACTTTATCAAAGGGATTAAAGCTCGGGAAGCCAAGCCCACAGGTTATCCTCCAGGAAGCATACCAAGTAGTTATCAAAAACACTAAAGTTCAAAGCAGCTCAATTTTCCTATATTAGAAGTGTTTTGGTCACAGCCCTCAGGCTTGTTTCTAGGTAAAAGAACTGTTAGAAATGTTTGTGCTTGCATGCTTGGAAGAGTAGTGGGCGGGTGCTAGTACTTAAGTGAAGGCCTGAGTCCATCAGGCTCAACACAGTGTGATCAATCACTCCCAGACCCTGACTCAGTCCCAAGAAAACCTGATCCAACTGTCTCATATTCACATAAGTGTCTCCCACAGACTGAACAGGGTGGGGCAGTGCATTTGTTACAATTAACCTTAACACTTTAGGATAGCTGTCAGTGGGGGATATCATTATCCCTTAAATTAGCCTGTGTACTTTTGCGGAGCCTTAGTAGCCATTCCAGGATCCATCATATCTAAAACAAGAGTTAGCAAGTACCAAAAAAAGCACTCTCTTTGTTCCCGCTGTACTGTAGCAGCCGAGGAAGGAACAGGATCAGACAGGAAGCAAGAAGACTACCCCATAACATCATACAAGATTGTGGCCAAACTGTTTACACACATGCGCTAAGCATAAGGGATCAGTGTGATGTGTTTTGTGAGATTTTCTTTGACATTTATAATTGGACAAGCATAGGGTCAGTGGTTTGAAGCTTAATGTGAAGAATTTGAAAGTGAAAGCATGTGACAAATCCCATGACTCCTCAAAAGTTGCAGTGGTCTCTGTACCGTTTTGTTGCCTTTACAGTGGCCCCGCACAGCTCAACCAGAATCAGGATTGCATGTCCCTCAAAATACTAACTAACAATGTTGAGTTTAGTGGTTAGAGGCCCAATTAGGACTGGGGCTTTTCATCCTGAAAATATATGCCTTCATAGTACTCCAAAGTGTTACGCTAAAAAACACAATAATATTAGGATAAATACTACTGCATATGCATGCATAATAAGCCGTCATCACTTTGTATCATCATGTTTTGACAGACTGTCACCAGACTATTTTCTTTTGGTCTTGTAGAGTCCAGATCTAGGTTTATCAACAATAGAACCATAGCAGCACCAGTCTCAGGAGATTTAAGCATGGCATGAGTGAGACTGGTCCAAAAGGCAACTGAAACTTACACCACTAGAGACAAATCCCTAAAAGCACAAGTCCTGTATTTTTCCCGGTCTATCACCAAGACTTAAGTGTGACAGCTTAACATCATGACAAAGAATATTTACTCATTATAGCAAATACAGGCCTTGTTATGATGAAATCAGCCTAGTCGCATGCTTAGCATGTTCATTACTGAAGCTTCTAACCTGCCAGGGTCCTGGTATGGCTTCAATAGACAGACCCCATCTGTCTGACGTTAGGACCATTGGAAACAGATGGGCCTTTAATTGTATTTTTGTCCAAATTGCAAAATAGCTACTTGGGAAAGAAGCTAAAATAACATACAAACAACAGCAACTATGATAACAACTGCGTCTGGAATGAAATGAGTACAGTAAGGGATCAAAAACATAAGGCATACAAATTCAGCTCTGCTCTTTGAAAGGGGATCCCCCCCAACATCACTGGCCCAGTATTGATTTACTCTGCAATTTCGCGTTTCTCTCCCCATGCCAGCTCAACAATCTCTGTTGAGCAGGAGGTCCAGCAAATAGCACTCATCAGATTTTTCCAAAACATAAAAGATTGATACCTTGCTTCTTTTCAGACAAAAGAATAATTGAGGAGGGGTTGAAATTGGTATTTGGAGAAAGAAGCACTGAAACCAAAAGTAGATACTCAGGCCCCAGAGGTAGTTTAATAAACCATAATGGGAAAATGCTGCAGAAAGGGCACTCGTGTGATGAAAAATCTGTACCTTGTAAAAGGCCAGTTCTTACCTTTAGATCTTTCAAATAAAATCCCATGCAATGGCACTTGTGCAAGACAAAACTACTAACATCAGCTTTGAGCGGTCATGAGTGTTGACATGAAAAATGGACATGGAACGCCTGAAAAACATCATGAAAACTTTTACAATAATACTTGTTGAATAATTTTCTACCAGCTTTGGACACTAAAACAAAAGACGATATTTCCTTTTCTTCAACCCCTGTCAGCGGTGCAGTGTATCTCAATAGCCTCCCTTTCCTAAGCCCTGCAATTTTCAGACATGAACAGGAGGGAGAGAACAGATAAACTGGCTTTTTTTACATTTCAGTCCAAATCACATCAAGGTATAAACAGTGAGCCCAGAGCACATCGCCTATTCTTTTTCAAAGTAAGTTCTGCTGTTCCATTTCAAATACCTTGGGGTTATGGGTCATAATGCTGCTTTCCAGCTTCTGAACACGTTTATTCAGGCATCCTACTGTAAATAGGAGGAGATTCAACATCAAATACCTCTATTCCCCATGCTGGCCCTTTCGTCTGTTCTGAGTGGATGTGTGCTTTTGGCTAACAAAGTAATGGTTCCTCCTCTTCTCTCACCAGACTCTGAATACCAAGTGGCAAAATAATTGAGGCAAGTGCTGAATATAGTTCTCTTTGGTGTCACAATGCATTAAGCAAGGCCCTAAATAGGACTAGGTATGAAATCAATCAAGTTGGCAAAATAACCAAAACCTAAAGATAACATGAAGCCAATATATGTCAGGAAATTAAATTAGTGTTAGCTTATGTTATGGCTCACAGCTCCTAGGCCATTAAAGAGGTAATAAATGTGTTATAAAGCTCTTACAAGCCCCTAAGGCCATTAAGGGCTGAGCTGCAGAACTGTTTACGAGATTGTTTATTACAGGCTAGGCTTATCATCATTTACCACGCAGAGGTGGCTAAAACGAACTCTATAAATGGCAGATTCACTGGTACTAAGCCAAGCTAAACATGGCTGCTATAACAGGGATATATGAATTGTCACAAATGCATCCAGTGGCAAGGTGAGGCAAAGAGAAGAGAGGAGTAGTAGAAGAGAGCAGGAGAGCTGAGAGGAGAGGAGAGGGCAGGGTGACTAGCAGGTGGCTTCATACTGTCTCTATCCACCACATATGTCCCGTCCACCGCCCAGCTGACAGGTAGGGACACAATGTGTTGACCTGAGAGCCTGTTAGAGACCTGCAAGTGGATAAATATAGAGCGGTGGGAGAGCATAGGTGTCTTAGATGACATATCTAATGATGCTCATCCTCTGCAGTCTATTCCCTCAGTCCAGAAGAGGACTGTGGGAATATGAGAACCCGACTGCCGGGTGCTGGCAAAGCCACAGCTCTAAATGCTCCCTCTTTAAAGTAAACACTGATAGCAGCACAATTGTGCCTTTTATTGTATCTTTCATGTGATCCGACCAACACCCATCCATTCTCTTCTTGCAGTCGCATACACAATATAAACATAAACAGCCCTATGCCTCATTTGGATTTGCAATGAATGGGAGAGATTCATATTAAGCCTGTGCAGATGTGTGTGTTCCCTTTGCATATGAGAAAACAGTTTCAAAAGGCTTGTCTATAATGCATAACAGCCTTTTAGACTGTGTTTACTGCAACACTCAATTCCTCCCACTGACAATCCATGCACAGGTTTGCATCATTTTGTGAGACATGCCAGTTTTGAATTATTCAGTCACTCATCTCTTCCACAGCACCTCATTTAACAAACACATATGCACATTCACATATAAAAAGACAGAGTGGTCTACAAGGATACTACAACAGCCCCTCAGTCAGTCCCTTTGGAGAGGTGGGAATCCTATTACCTAGACGTCAGAACCTGTCGGACGGCTCTCCCTATGCCAAGCCCCCTTTGTTAGAGGGGAATACGATGTACACCACCAGTCCATTTAGAGGCTGCCTGCTCTGTGTACTTTAATGGGCCTTGGGCCTTGAGCGTCATGAGCAGAGAAAAACACAGTTCAATTTCCCTTCACGAGTGCATAAAACAAGCACCTCCACTGTACCAGCCCCATGCATAATTCACTGCCGGTGATGTGCGTCTTAAACGCTGCTGAAATATACATGGCGGCATATGCAAATTTGGCAGTGCTCTCACATGCTGTACTCTCTAAACAGACAACAAGAGAATAGCATGCCACGCAGAGAGCCCCTTCTGGACACAGACAGTATGTAGTACAGAATGTAACTGTATGTGTGCGTGTTGAGGGGGTGTTAACTGTAGGTCTTGAATGAATGAAGCAACGCTTGCTGTACTCTTAACTCTCCTTCAACCTCACTGCAGTATTTAAATCATGTGTAAGGATTTACTCACTGATGTGGAAAAACAAAGAAGCAGTATCTGTCAAACTGCACATACGTCTCTCAAGGTTTCTGAGAGGACATTCTGAAGCTAGTGTGGCTTTACCGCTTTTAGCTAACAGTGTGTTTACTGGAGCCACAAATCCAAAAGTATGCTTAGTATGCTTATTGATTTATCTCTTCAACACAGCAATGGCTGCTGAAATCACCAAGTTAGGGGTAAAATATTCTATGAAGACACTCATGAGAAAACAAAAAAATTCATTTATTCAAGCCTGTGAAGCCAAAGATTTTTTTTGTTTTCCAAGCCGGCATCCAGTGGGCGTTGGAGGAACTGCAGCTTACAACTCCAGACTGCAGCTTGGATTTTATGTGCACCAGTGTGTGTGTGTGTGTGTGTGTGTGTGTGTGTGTGTGTGTGTGTGTGTGTGTGTGTGTGAGATCTTTGTGAAGGGATGTTGATTAGGGAGGAGGAGAGGGCAGACTGGTGGTGTCAGATTTTATAAATGAGGGAGGAAATGTCTTTATCCCAGGTTTGGACACCCCCACTACTTCCCTTACCAATCCCTCCCAGTGTGTGTGTTGATGTGTGTGTGCATGGTTCGGGCCAGGCACTGGCTCAGTCCGATTCCCAGCAGTGTATCTTTAACAGGGCCTTCCCGCCGGGCTGCCAGCCTGTTCCCCCCTGACGGGACAACAGCCCAGCTGACGCCCCTGTAGCCCTGCCAACACAACCCACGCCTTCGACCCACAATCTGCTCCCCTGATCCTGATGAAGGGAGGGTGGAAAGTGATTAAAAAGAAGATGCTAGCAAACACAATAAAGAAGAAAATATTCTACCATCTTACAATAAGCACGTAAATTGCAGGCCTGTGGGTGAGTATGTGATAGTGGAGCATTCCTTTAAGGTACATACACACAAATGTTGGGTAAGGATCTGACAAAAGTACTCTATTGTGCATTCTACTGGACTGGGTGAGCTCACATTCATCAATGGGCAAGACGTGAGGTACATCCTGCACCAGCGCTTGTTGATCTAATCATATGCAGTGGATTCAGAAAGTGTTCAGACCCCCTCACTTTTTCACTTTTTATTATGTTGCAGTCTGATGCTAAAAGTGGTTAAATTCATTCTCTTGATCATCTTTGAGATGTTTGCACATGTGGTCAATTCAACTGATTGGACATGATTTGGAAAAGCACTCACCTGTTTACATAAGGTCTCACAGCTCACAATGCATATCAGAGCCCAAAACCAAGCCATGAGGTCAAAGGAACTGTCTGCACAGCTCAGAGACAGGACTGTGTTGAGGCACAGATCTGAGCAGGGCTGCAAAAAATGTCTGCAGTGTTGGAGATTCCCAAGAGCACAGTGGCCTCCATAATTTTTAAATGGAAGAAGTTTGGAGCAACCAGGACTCTACCTAGAGCTGGCTGCCGGGCAAACTGAGGAGTCAGGGAGAAGGGCCTTGGTAAGAGAGGTGACCAAGAACCCAATGGTATATCTGGCTGAGCTCCAGAAATCCTGTGTGGAGATGGTAGAAACTTCCAGAAGGACAATCATCACTGCAGCACTCCACCAATATGGGCTTCATGGCAGAGTGGCCTGATGGAGACCTCCCCTCAGTGAAAGACACATGAAAGCTGCTTGGAGTTTGCAAAAAGAAAAAAAGCACCTTAAGGATTCTCAGGCTGTGAGAAATAATATTGTCTGCTCTGATGAAACCAAGATTGAACTATTTGGCCTCAATTCTAAGTGTCATATCTGGAGAAAACCAGACACTGCTCATCACCTGCCCAGAATGATCCCAACGGTGAAGCATGGTGGTGGCAGCATGTATCCACTGTATATTCTCTATGGACAACCACAATCACATTCACAAGTATTCAGTTTTCTTTTCCCAGAAACCCATGCATACAAGGGGAGAACATGCAAACTCCACACCAGCAACAGTGCAAACCACTAAGCCTCCGTGCCATCCAAGTTCAAATATTCCCCGGTATATTAGACTAAGGTTATGTCTGTGTGTAAAGGGAGGGAGGAGGAATTTTAATCAAACAGTATCCTATAGAAAAATCCCTGACTACAGACAAGAAAATGAGAGCTCCACAAAAAAAATTTACAGGGTAGCTCTACAAAGGTAGTAGAGAGTATCCAATTAGAGCAAGAAATAATGGAACTACCAATAAAAATAGGCAATAATCAAATGTTTTATAACATATAAAATAATGCAATATCTGACCAAACAAAGAGTGGATGTGGAGTTGCAGCTGTGTAGTCATTAAACTTGAACCTGACATTCACTGAGTTGCTAATGTGCTGTGGATATGCTTTGATTTGACATTTATATTGAGGAGGCTTATGTTTTTATAAGCAATATTTTCTCTTGTTTTCATGTGAATCCATGTTTTTTTCATTTTCTTATACGTTTATTTAATGCCTCCTACTTCAACCTTTCTATAAATGAAAACAATTACTACAATCTTATTAACAGACATCACTGTAGTTGATCTCTAGTCTGAAATCCCACCACACAACTGCACATTGTTTAGTTATCCTTCGTTCTCACAAGTTGACTAGAATGCGATGCCAGTCGCTGATTGCACACACATTTGCTGCTTTGGTAAATCGCATTTAAATTTCATGCATATTGCAGGAACAAACAGAATGAAAGCTGCAGTACATATGTTTGTTTGTGCCGTTATATACATGAAATAAATCTGGCCCATGGTGCACATGTGCAGCTGCCAAAGCTGTGGTGTCACTGGTGCTCACTGGTGTTGAACAGTGTGTTAACAGGATGTGTAATGTGGTGTGCTGGTCCTGTGCTGCAGCCAGGGCTGGATGGCAGCAGCACTGTAGGCTACAGTAGGGCAGTTATCATGAAGCAGTCATGTAGCTGCTCTGCTGGGCCAGTCTAATTACAGGAGAACAGCGTGCACCAGCCTGGGCCTCCAAATGGCACCATATGTTTTCCCAGACTAACCAGCTGAATAAATGCCATTTACCCATTCAGGATGCACTGTGCTCTGTGTCTGGGAATCAGTCACTCACACTCATATAAAACCATTCACACCCCCCCCAAATACCCTACCACCCACCTCTGCCGTATAAAAAACTCAACTGTCGGTGATTTACCCTGCTCGCCCCACCATGTATCCTCACACAGCTTCCTGTTCGGTTTAACCATTTACAAATCCTATTGTAAGTTTGTCTGTGCCTCTCGAACACACACACGGACCTGCATAATGATGTTGTTGATAGTGCTGTAACCAGTTTAGTTAACTAAAGGGCTTTGGTTAATCAGAAACAGTGTTTCCATAAAGCCAGCAACAGTGTTAGGGTGTGGTCGGATCCATTCGTCTTTTCTTTGGTGGCAGGTGGTGAGCGACCCGTGCAGTGAGCATGCTCAGTAACCTGACAAAGGTCACCACTGGTAAACTGGTAATTTACTCAGTCACCTGAGATGAACAAGAAATAAAAGAGTAGACTTATTTTCCACTGGGTTATTTAACTTATAACACAAACATGATGTGTTGGTCACATCAGCTGTCTGAGCTCTGCAGTTCTGTTGTTAAGCTAATCTTGCTGTTAGCTGCTTATGCTACTGATATGTGTTTTTGAACGCCAAAGCAAATACTGTAACTCACAAACTAATGAGCCAGTGGCTGTGAAACATTTTGACTTGTGCCAACATGAAGTAATAGCAACTTAACAATATAAGTGAGTTGTCAGATTTACGTTCTCAGATTGTTTTATTTCAGTA
>NW_027273862.1:7710000-7732500 GCF_046630095.1 Trachinotus anak | reverse complement strand
CCACACCCAACCACAGAACGAGAGAAAGCATGAACTTAAACAGCTACGTACTGAGCCAGGAAAGATAGACGTAAGTGCATATTTACACAAGTAGAACTTGTTTGTACAGTGAGTAGAAGGTAAAAAAAAAAATTGCATCATCAGTCATCTTGTTCACAACATATTCCTGCAAGAATAAGACACACTCTGATGTACTTTCCAGTCGGGGAGCTACATAGGATGAGAGGCCGATTACTACGGCAACAGCAGCTGTGGGGTTCTGCTGAGGTCAGGACATGTCATGCATAACTGAGTGATTGCTAAACAGGGGCGGGTGCATGAGAGAAGAATTCATAATTTACAATCGAGCACACACAAACATACACCTCACAAACACCCAGGGCACAGGCGATCTCGCTGCACGCATGTAACCAGTCTACAGGACCACACAGACATGTTTTAGATAAAGACAGACAAATTAGACGACAGCGTCTCAGGCTAACCACTGCGCTTGCGCTAATTACAGGCTGGCCGGCGATGAAAGAGACAGATGACATGTCCTTATTTGTTTTCTCCTCCAGTGCCCTGAACCAAGTAAACACAGCGATGCATGACGGCGAAAGTAGGTGGTACAAAGAAAAAGACACACAGACAACAGAGACAGATAAGTTGGTTGTGGGTTGAGAATTCCTCGCACCACACACAGGTGTTTGCCCACCATCACAGCGAACAAACCCCTGAGGTAAAAAGAAGCAAGGCCGCAGCCAGCAAAACTTTTGGCTTGCAACTGATGCCAAGGAAAACAGACTGAGCTAGCTCTGTCTGATCTGCTTGCAAAACAGGACTGCTGTTTTGGGGGTGATGTAGAGGCAAATGCAGGGCTGCTATCTGGGAGATCTGATTAACCTGTCACCTCGAGTTGCAACTTACATCACACAGACCTGCTTGACAACATGCCCGGACCGACCTGCCGCCAACCACAACTTTGGTTTGTGATGCCAGCTCACCCTTACTAATTAAACCTACTTATTAACAGCTTGATGCCACCTTCTCTTTACTGAACTCCACAAACCCTGTTTCCCAAACCCAGCCACATGATAGCCAGTCAGATTCCACACAGTGAGAGGAAGTCAGGAAATAAAACACTCCCTAAATTGTAAAATTTCACAAACTACTCCCTGTCACTTGTGCAATGACAGCTGAACAGATGACAGCTTAGCTACAGATCTATGGGAACCTGTACCCAGCAAACCCTTAAAAGAGAGTAAGTTGTCAATGGCAGGAGAGCAATCCCTGCAATATGGCGCGTCCATTTCTAACACTTAAAGTAACACATTAGACAAGGCTGTCTGTCTATCTTTATTGTGGATGCGACACTGACAATCTTTCCAAATCCCATCTGGGACAGGGGCCCTCCATTGTCTCCAAACTCCTTGCCCCACCCCACTGCAAGAATTGGGGTGGGGTCAGTCAGGGACAACACAAAAGAAATGTCACAACTCCTGGAATGAAGTGCCAGCCAACGAAGGTCTCTCTCCTCCTTTATCTGTGTCACTATGCGTCTCCACAGGGGTGCAACTGGTAGCTGACAACATTGCTGGGGTCATCCCTGGTTGGGCACAGCTTCAACCTCAGCTCCATGGCCCCTTCTGGCCCCTGGTGACCCTTGGTTTTGATGACAGACTGGGCCCTTTGAGTAGCAGAGCTCTGTCCAGGTGAGGACAAGAGAGGATGACAATGGCAGGAAACATAAAGCTGATGGAGGCTGGGAGACGGACCTACGGGGTCATGGGTCAAGCTGGACAGCTGAGTGATGAGTGCAGCTGTGGACACGTGGACCTCCTTCTCTGTCCTTTGGCTCGGCTTCCCATGTCAGCTGATGTTGCCTTTGTCTTGGGATAAAGACCTCACTAACTCTCAACAACTTGAAGAAAAGTAATAAACACAGGCAACAGATGTACTACGCCATAGATTCTGAGTGCACAGCTATTATAGTAACCTGTGCAGTGAAGGTCAACTTCATCTTGCCAAAGAGTGACTGGAACTGAATTAGATAATAAAAGGACATTTGCTGATAATTAATCAAAAATTTGAAATGGTTGCCATTTTAAATGAAAAATTTCAGTTTCCTAAAATAAGACAAAATATAAACAAATGTTAAAACTAAAAGGAAATAAGAGGAACTAGATGGAATCCTTGTAATGAACTCTGAAAACAATCTGAAAATACCATGCCTTACAACTTGTCATCCCTGCAAAGAAAGAGAAAAAGCCTTTGCACAACTTTATTTGTGCTGTCCAATATCACTCCACTGTCGCCAGAATTTGCTGGTACAAACCCAAAATACTGCAATTTAGCAGCAGTTTAACTCTTTAACTCTCTCTAACAAACTTGTTTGACTGAGGAGGACTATTTGAAACCTTGTTATGTATTACCACACAAGCCTATTAAAAAAATAAACACATAAGTGCCTCCAAACTACAGCGATCCACACATCCTGAGCTCTCCAACTGTTTCTGATGCCAAAGGTCAGTGGCTGCCTACTCTCCTACCAGCCCACACAGAAATGGGAGGACAGGGTTTGCCAAGTCAGGCACAAACCCTGCTTTGGGTCATAAACACCTCCGCCTGTCTCGCCTCCTTTTTCTCCTCCACAGAGGTGAGCTGGGTTTGCACTCTGTTAATCTTTCACTACAGGCCTGCTCGCTTTACACTGGCCCGCTGGAGAACAGAGGAGGGGAATGAAAGAGGGGTAGTAAAGGACAAGAGTGGATAAAAGAGCAGGAAGAAAAAGCCATAGAGAGGGCCAGATGGGCACCTTCACAGTCCATTTATCAAACCCAATGTGGCCCTCCCCTCCCCTCCCCGCTGCTCTCATGTCCTAAACCCCCATGTAATTCTGTAATGATTTTCATTATCATATAATGACCTTACAAAGCCTACAGCAGTTTGCATGGTCAGTACAAAACTCACAGCTGTTCAATTCAGAGTTTACTCATTGGCTGTGACAGAGCTTTTTTTTTTTCTTTCTGTTGGTCAGAGCAGTGACCTCTAGGCTCCGGAGGGTCAGCATGAGGTCACCTCATCCAGCATCCAGGAGGTTCAGAGGTAGACATACTGTAAGCATGGAGATTCAAGGTAGCATCACACCAAGGAACTACTGTTAGTAACTTCAAATATAGCACTTTTGGAAACAAAACTACAGAAAATTATTGTGAATATATTAAACAAGGTATATGTATTAAAACCTAACAATTCCTGTACAAAATGTTTGAATGCTATAGTTCTAGTGCCACAGGATGTATTGTTTCCTATCCTAATAGGCTTGCTCTCTGGAGGTTGTGCCTTGCTCTTCAATCTGCACTTCCTGTGTGGCATACTCAACTTCTCTGCTACGGTACACTCATCCACCCACATAATGATCCATCTATTTCCAGGGTACTCACGGGACATTTACCAATGGGACACGGAGGGCAGCATCTATCAAAGAATTCACCATGTGCATCGGGAAAACCCAGTTACCAGAAAAGCTCATAAGAATAAAAAAGCTCTCATAACTTTGTTGGCTCAGAGTGAATGAATGGACTGCATCTGCTAGCGGGGCGAGCAGCGGCATTACTCACTCTGAGTGCCCATAAGTCACTTGTGAAGAACCGCTGGTCACCGGGTCCAATTCCTCTTTCCTTCATTCTACCTAGTGCTAAAAATGCCCTGGAGGCAGAAAATGGCAGCTAGCAGGCCCATGTTCCAGCACAGAGTGCTGCTTTAACTGGTGTTTGAGAAACAAAAGTCAGCGAGAAACTTAATCAATCAATGCTGGTTGTTTATGTTTATGTGCCTCTCGCAAGAGTCATCAATCATGCTTTTCTTTTTTGCTTTTTTTTGCTTTTTTCCAGTCTTTTGCAAGCATTATGTGCTGAATGGAAACCATGGAAACAAAAGGCAGTATTACGATAAAAGCTTGCCTGTTGCATATTGTGTGGAAACCTAATTAGGAAGCCCGATGAAAAAAAAGCAGCAAAATGAATCAGCAAATTAATTTCAGAGGTCCTATTTTGGTGCATGCTTTTATGAAAATAAACAAAGGTTTGAATACTTCTGATTGAAGTGAACTAAATTCACTCACTGTGTTTCTGACTCTGTAATATACTGTATCTTAAATTCCAAACAATGACTTTGCCTCTAAGTAGTATAAATAAAGAAATACAAAGTTTTTCTTTCTCCACTAAGAACAAGCAAAGCAACCCTTAGCTCTCATCACACAAATCTCTAATCTCTACCAGTACGTCCCACTTAACATTGCACACAGCCATGTGTTTAGGTTTGTGTAAATGCTATCTGTTGACAGCCACTTGACAGGGTGACCTCTGGCTTTTTAGTAAGTGGGTGCGGCAGAGGTTAGGGGCACGCATTCAATGTGTGTAACCTTTTACACACATCAAATATGTGTAAATGTGAGAGTAGGTATCAGGAGCAGCTGGAGTTCAAACATATTGTGTGGGATGCTTGCCCTTTACCAAAACTAATCTAATCAGTCTTTCACTGCTGATAGAGTAAACGTCTGTCTGCGGACTGAGCATTTCCTGTCCTGGTCTGTGATACTAGTTGTCAGGAGCTTTAGGGTGGGCTGAGCAGAGTCTAGGGTTAGACATGGTTAGTAGGTGGTAACATTGCATTGTGGGTGGTGGGGGAACAGGGATGGCGGAGGACGGTGCTGATGTTCGGTTTAGGGGTGTGTTTGTGTGTCTGTGTGTGTGGCGAGATGGTTTCTAGCTTTCAGCACCTGCGGCTGGAATGCACTATCAGTGCAGGCCCTACATCAGAGTTGTGAGGCGGTGGTCGTCAACACAGCAAAGCAAGGTGTGTGGAAACAGCCTGTTTACAAGGCTCATCTGGATGGGGCACAGCTAAGGGTCAACTAGAGGGGACAACTCATTACCGAGGGGCGCCATGGGAAGATGAGGGCGGCAACACTGCAGGAAGTTAACACAATATTTCTCTAAAGAAAGATGTTGCTTTCAGGAATTTCTTGTCTGTGGATTCTGCCTCTGGCACTTCTGCTTTCTCTTGGCTCTAGATCATGTCTGGTCCACAGTGTGTGTGTGTGTGTGTTTGTGTGTGCGTGTGTCACACTGAGGTCAAATCTGTCGATAGAGAGAATAAGCAGTGAAACATATGCAAGTCTAGTGTTTACATGCATGCCAGTATTTGTGTGTGTGCTCTCTGGTGCTGAAGGGAAGAGCGACTAAGAGACTGAACAGCTAAAATAACACAGCGCAGTGTGTGAGGCCCTTCTTTATCTGAATGAATGGTCAGTGTCCTAATCCCTGCGCTCTCTACCTTTATCTGGAAGGAAGGAAGTGACTGGGCTTATCCAAGACACACGTGTCGTTGTGATAGCTGTGATAGCTGCCAGGCCTAAGGACCACAAACTACACCACTGTATATCTGTGGAATTCACATCTGCTCCTTAGACGGAATCACTGTCAAAGCGCACTGATTGAAAGCAGGACTAATGTGATGATTCCTGATTGTTTTGTTTCTTGATGTGATCACAGCTATTAGCCCCATCAGTCCCCACTGTTTTAGTAAGGCTTGCACAAAAACCAGTGGGTCTGACTCACTATTATTTGCACAATAGCTCTGGTACTTAAGAGTAAAACCAACAATCACATTTGGATGTTACCTGTCCTTGTTATGGCTATGCAAGCAACATGTGTACATCAAAGTTTGGTTGTGTCACATTCTCCTTAATGTGGGAAGAGCCTGTAGAGAGTTCACTAAATATTTGCCTTTGTTATTTATTGGTTATTGAGGCCCATGTATGTAATCTATTCACATTCTAGGTGTTGACCCTTCACTCCTGAGTACAATTTACTTTGAGTACATGTTGCTGCACATTACCATTTTGTGTCTGTTATTCACTGGTTGTGAGTCTGTCAGCTTCATTAACTGAAAGGGTTAATAATCACCATTAGATTTGATGGTACATGCAGCAACTCAAAGGCCAATCATTCTTCATGCTGCTTATATTCTATTACCTTGTTTAAGGCGAATCATGGCAACTAAAGTAGAAACATACAGATATAAGATTCTGAGCAGCCCACAGCAAAATGTATAAATACATGTATTTGTGCAAAGAACAGATCAATCTTATATAAGATTTTATAAATTGAGCAGTGTAACTCATTTCCAAACTGGAGGGAAACTTTATTCATGTGTGATGCTGTTTCCATTTTGAATATGAGACTGTGCTCATGCTTCAGAGTCTCTCACTTTACCTGTCTCACACATCTGTAAGAGATTTATCTTTCAGAGTCCAATAGAGGGAACAAAGTTGGCGGTACGCTGTGTTACCTGTCTCTCCATGTCTGTCTTTGCTGGTGTCTGTCTGTCAATGCAGATAGCAGGATTTCTGCCATCTCCCTCCGTCCCTCCGCTGCTCTGCCCTCCTCCTCCACTGTAGCCAGGAAGAGCATGGTCTGAAAAAGACAAGCAGAAGTAGAAAATAGATGCATCATGTAGAACTAAATTGAAAAGATGTGTAAATGACACTATGACCTTGACTGCGAGAAAAACACGACATTCTGATAAACTCAAACTGTAACTTCCACTTGCGATACAAAAGAAAATGACTCCTTAAAACAGTGGCTAAAATGATTTTGGTTGTTCCACCTCCCACTACATACTTGAGTAAGACACATCAATACTACTTGGCTCTATGAAATCTTCTCCTAAATATTAAACTGTGTGGAACTGAGCGGAAAGACAACCTGAAGCAATTCCCTCCATCCTTCAGCTTCTATGCTCAGTTTAGAAATTACACAGCTCTGAGCCAAGACTCCATTATAACATCCCTGGGACGGCGACATACAGTAAGTCTAGTATAAAGTCAGTTTCACATCAGAGGATGGGCAAATTACACCCAATATTAGAGTGTGAGTCAATTAATCACGTCCTGCACAGCACAGTGTAATGTGTGAGTATCCCCCTGTTCAACATGAATTACAGGCCGGCTTAAAGTGTGACGTGGCACATCAGTGCTAATCTGAGACATCCTGGCAAACCTTCGCCTCCAAGTCCTCCGCAGCCTCTAAGCTGGTTGAGAGGGAGTCAAATGAAAAAGGATCTGGCAGCCCAAATTAAATGCAATGCTGTCAGCCACACTCAAATCCCTCCTTCCCCTTACCGTCTCCCTCCTCTTCTCTACCCTTCACAAACTCTCTCCCTCTCTGAATATACCTTATATGTCCCCCTCCTTTTCCTAGCCTCTGAGATGTGATGGATCTGTAACTCTGACTGACTCTGACGTCTTGTTAAGAACAGTCTCTTCCTGTCACATCCACCAGTCAAGCGTGTTCATTTCTTCCCATTAACAGTCATTCGCCTCCCCAGTCATCCAACCCTCTTTTAAAAAAAAACCCCACAATGTAAAGGAACCTTCATTCCTTCTCCTCTCCCTCTTTTTTAATCCCTTACTGACAATCCACCTGTCTGTCTTAATTCATGTGAAGATAGGTTTGATTGTCTGTGTGTGTGTTTCCGAAGGAGAGGAGTGTGATTTGCCGACAGAGTAATATGCTTACTTCCTCCACACCACACAGGACAGGTGTCAAAACATGTGGCGGAGTGTGACTGATTACACCTGACTCTGAGGAGACACCAAAGATTACGTTGACCAGGAGCAAGCAGGGCCAGCTGTACCGCCTATGGAAACTGTACATTTCAGTTTGGATCAAAGCCCGTCCTCCTGGGATGAGTGACAGGCTAAGAAAGTGCCAGAAAGTGCATTCAAACTGTATCACCATCTCAGCTGGTAGATATCATATTGCCATGCTGGCCATGTAGCACAGTTTCAATGGTTGAAGCTGAAGAGCAAGTGATTTGTAGTTGATCTGAAACCTGCCCTGATGTGCGTTTGCTTCAGCTCTTCCCAAAGCTGGTCTGGGCACAGAACAAGCGGTGAGGAAAGAGAGCGCAGTCCAGTGAGCCTTAACTGTGCTGCAACAAAATTAAAAAGCAGCCAATGATTCGCCAAATACAAAAATAGACAATCATTGTCAAACATCATCACCTTGTTTTGTGTTAGAGCTGATAAACTGATGACCAAAATCCATCAACAAGCTTTTTGTCCCAACTAAGTGATGATGACGGAAGTCACCAAAATAGATCCTAACACCTGCCAACACACTGAAATCTGCTCACCACCTCTTCCATTAAACACACAGGTGACAGCTTGTGCTTTGGGGGAATGTGTGTGTACATTTGTAGATGTGTATGCAAAAGCATCTTTTGATGTTTGTTCTCGGGTAATTTTTGGGAGGATAGGGGTGCCTCTGATGATGAATGTGCATGTGGTGAATGTGTGTTCCCAAACCTCCTATGCACGTGTGTTTGTGTGCCAGCGTCTGTGTGTATGATCTTGTGTTTAGAAGACCCGGTGCTGAGAGAGGCCTTCAGGTTTAGCCCCAGGCTGATCCCCAGGCCATTTAGACACCCCACTGGTTGTTTACTGGTCAAGCCTGGCCTCAATCAGCTACGGTCACACCACAGCCCTTTGTCTTTGGGTCTATGTTAGCACCAATCATTCCCTTCATTCCTCCTATTTACCCCTTGATGACAGTAGCTGTCCTCAGCCTTCACCTCTCTCAGCCTGATACTGACCACAGATGTCCCTCTGACCCAGGCCACATCCTAAGGTGAACGAGAGGACAAGGAGGACATGGGTACCCCCCATCCCTGGTCCCCAGACCCCAAACTCCCACCTTGTCTATTTTACTACAGATAGGCATAAACATTTCCGGCCCTGTGCAGAAGCAGGGTAGGTAAACAAACACACAACTAGGCTTAGGTGATAGTCTGGTTGGTGGAGAGCTGGAGTGATGATAGGGTTCCAAGCGAAGGCTGGCTGGAGGGCAGCCTGGGGCAGCTCACTAACACCTCAAGCCAGGACTGTATCTTAAAACCAACAAGCATATGTCTATTCTATCACATAACAACATGTCACTCATTCAACACAGAATAATAGAAGGGGAGATAGTTGCAGCACACAGTGCAACATGGCATCCATCCCTTAAAACTTCCCATAATAGCTGTCACAGGTCACATAACAGCAAAGAAGCTGCTCAAAGGGAGGAGGGTTAAAAAAAGATGCATGCAGAACTGAAGGTTTACACTCCATAAAACAGAGCTACTAGCTGACCACCAGGGCGTCTGAGAAACTGTTAACACCCCATGAAATGTCTTAGCTGACTTTAGACCAGCACTTTCAGGGGACCCAGAGTACTCTTAAGCTCACTGGCACTCGCTTATATAGGAAACCTTTTACATCTGCAGACCACAAAGGCTTACAAATGGACCTCCCTTATTAACTATTTCAGCTGACAGGTGTGATTTCTGGACCAGAATAGATCAAATGATGGATGGTTCCCTAAAAAAATAGGTGGTAAACAAAGTCACACCAAACACTCCCCAGGTTTTGGCGGGTGGCTGATGTTACACTAATTTGGCACCATGGTGCCTCCCTTGCTACAGAAAGTGCACCTCTGTCTGTCAGACTGGCAACCTCCACAACTGTCTCCCTGCCACTAGCACGTGTAACAGGCCCAGTAACAGGCCAGCAGACTCCCCTGTCTTTCTGTGTGCCAACACGTCTGTGTGGCCATATGGAGGCAGGCGTGGCCCCAACTCATAATCCATTCTACTGTTTGTGACTGTTGAGCCACCACTGGGGCCTTTAACTCATAGAAGCAGCCTGCAAGAACTTAAAAACTAGTTCAGAGTTACTGTTAATTACATTTACTGCATTAAGGAGCCAATCCAATCAAGCCTGACCTACTCTACAGTGAGTTAGTCGCGTTTTGGAAAAAAAAATACCTTTCAGCTGCAGAAGAGGCTGTTCACCTTCTGGCAAAGAACCAATTGTGTGATATGAAAGTCTAAATCCAAACTGGCTTTGCTATGCAGTACAGATATTGTTTGTAAAACCTAAACTTAACCTAAATGCAATTTGAGATTTAATACTTAAAAGAAAATGTTTCTGTTTTATTTATGATGGTAATCTCCAAACTCAATTCAATTTGGTTAGCAGGTGAATGACTCAGAGCTCTGCTGGTTTTCATTTTAGCCATCAGCTAAAAGACAGATTAACACCTGAGAATAACAGCAGTTGAATAATTTCAGTAAATCCCCTAATATCCTGAACAGAGAGCCACTTTTTCAGACCATAGCAATTACAAGAGATTTGTAAAATGAATGATGCATAACTTGTCGAACACACCGCTAACTTGACTTCCTCTTGACCACCTACATGGCTAGCACATTTGCAATATATCTCAAGCTGGTTGGACCCTTTTTTCCACATCTCCAGACGCTCCACTGACGTTTGCCACAGCTAAAGCTCAGCTGCTCTGACATCTGATTTCATAGGCCTTAGGAGTGGGAGTTTGGCAGACTCATAGCTGTCTCCATCCCCCTCTCCCCTCTAATACAAGAAACCAATATCACTTTGACCGCTGGTGGAAAAAGGCATCAGGCACCTTGCTCGGGGTAATGGATAGCTTCTGCTCACTGATATAAACAACGGGGGAGCTGTGATCCTGCCAGGACCAGTTCCAGTCTGGACAAGGGATCTGTGTGTGTTTGCTGCATGCCACCGCTGAGTTACTTTGCTCTTGAGGGGGTGGGGGGACTCTCCACCAGTGGAAAAATTATATTAGTCCAGGAAGAAATAAGCCCAGACCACATTCACTTTTCTGTGACATCACACTTTAAGTCATAAAGTGTGTGTGTGTGTGTGTGTGTGTGTGTGTGTGTGTGTGTGTGTGTGTGTGTGTTTTTTCCCCTGCCGTCTGCCTGCTGTCACATCATTACAGATGGCTCAAAATTGAGGCATATCTGAAATTAAATTTGCTCAGTTTCCATTATGTAAGATTGGTTGATAACGTGTGTGTGCGTGTGTGTGTGTGTGTGTGTGTGTGTGTGTCTGTAGGGGAAGAGTGAATGGTGTCAACAATGCTAGTCAAGAGTTGTCTTCAAGACTTTGAGGCCCCACAACCTTTGATATTATCAAAGAGGAAATGTGGAAGAAAATGCAGGAAGCAACTTCTAATAATAAATATAAAAATAAAAGTCTCTGAAATATTTTTTATATGTGCATGTGTGTCTTTATATGTGTCTTCTGAATTACCTGTGCAACAGTTCTTTTATCTGAAACTTACTACAAGGCAGCTTTTAAAAAGGTTTATTGCAATACGTCTTTACAGTTACTCCAAAACATCGTTTTATTCCAAATCTATAATAATAAAGATATTTTAAATAATAAAACCAGGCATATTTCACACTTTCCTTATGTATACTCATTAGTACCATTAGTGATGATGGCTGAAATGCAGCCCTGTACATTTTACAAGTAGAAGAGAAAAAGTAGATTTTAGAAGGATCTGAAAGGATCTCTAAAAAGATTATATTCAGAGTTTAGATGTTCATATGATGACAGATGAAACTTCAAATTTCTTAAAAGGGCATCTAGAGATCCCTAAATTTACTCTGTGTGTGTGCATTTGTGTGTGGGTGTGTTGATGTGTTCTCGCGATCTCCGTGGTGATAGAAACCAAGGCCTTTCTGCCAGATTGACCCTTGCAAGGTTGCAGGCACCATCAATTATGTCAGCCAGTAAAATGGGCTTTGCTACGCACAGCAGATTATATGGAGTGTAAAACATTAGAAAAATGTGTCTGAAACATCAGAGTAACATGTCTGAAGTGACAAAAGGTTCGGGGGTGGAGGGGAACCTCCCAAAAAGGGAAGGCCCTTGACAAGTGATTTTGTTTGAAGGCATTGTAACACACTCAAGTGGGCAGGGATGCTTTCCATGGCCCCTACGGCAGTCCATCTTCTGAGCAGAATACAAGCGGGATGGAAGGACATATGCTTTCCACAGGGTCAAATGAAGCAGAACTCACGGGCTTTTGTGGTGCTCCCTTTTGGTGGCTAGAACAAAAGGAAAATCTGTTGTTGGGTCGTAGTCCAGTGGGCCCACGAATATCACATAAAAATTCACCGGCCTGTCTCTTGCAAGGCTTTTGTCTCTGTCATGATAAGGAGTGTGGATCCAGTTGGCCTTAATGGCTAAACCACATAGTTCTTAGTTTGAATGAGCTCTACAGCAGGCTGGGACAGAACGCACACACACATGCACACACACACACACACACACACTTGTAGAAACTCCTCACTGGTCTGGCAAAAAAATACACCATCCATCCATCACAAGAAAGCTTTGAGAGGCGCTTTGACTAATTCAGGACAATGAAGACAGAGCTGGACAGAGATGTTTGCGATGAGCGTGACACTAAAGCACCTTCTGCTCTGTTAAAACTCCCTTTCTCTCTTTCAGTATATGAAAACCGACTCTAGATTCTAGCTAGATAGCAGATTGTGATCAGCACCTCACTCTCCTGCCAGTAAAAAGCTTTTTGCTGATTGGGGCCAAAGCCAGCCTTTCTAAGCCCCAGAGTTACAGTGTTACACGCACTGTTCCATATTTCAGGTCTTCAAAAATGCTAAACCAATAAAAAGGGTTTCCATCCATCTAGACACGCTCACATAGAGAAGTTTTGTTTGGAAACGGGGGGGGGGGGGGGGGGGGGGGGGGGTTGTTATGCCTGCAGGGGCTGAAATGCACTGCTAACAAAGTTTTGATTGACTACAAAAACTCTGAAGTGTAGTGATTCTCTCAATCTTTGCGTCTGGTTGAAGGCTGCTGGAGTGAAAACTAAACAAGCCCTGTTGTGTGTCTAGTCTGACATCAAATGTGAATTACCGACAGTGGAAGACTATGTCTAAAGTAGGACAGATTAAGATCTCTGAAACTACAGGTTCACTACCATAAAAACCCTATATACTTTAGTAAAGGCCATAAGGTCCAGGCAGTGTCAGCAACAGACAAACCGCGAGTTTATGGATAAACATGAACCAACAATTTTACATCAATTTTGTTTGATTTCAAATTTCAATTATGTGAGCTACGTATTTGCTTAATTTAACATGAAGGATTGCAGATAATCATTCTACCTCAAGTCCTCATACTGATAATTCAAAGTACTATACTATACATTATGTGACTAAAAGTAGGAGTGTGTTTAATAAGCTGCTTCCATGTCTATATATAATATTCTCTCCACACTACATGGCTATACAGTAGTAGACAATGGCACACACCATGAAGCAGTGACATATAACGGGATTATGGACTCACATACTCTATAAAATGCTGTCTACTTCAATCTGGCAAAGAAGTCACAGACACTAGCAGTTTTTATATTTAACACTGTACATTCAACACAAACTGTGTATGCTGACAGGTGAATTCCACTGTGGAGTATCTCAATTTAATCTAACTAATTAAATGGTATTAAAAGTGGATACACCACATCCAAAATCCATTTCTATAAAAAAGAAAATTACAATACACATTATGGTCCACATTTTGGTTTTACTTTTAATTTTTAAAGTTCCTCTCCAGAGATGTTTTAAACTATGTAAAAATATTCAGAATCAGAATCAGAATCAGAATCAGTTTTATTACCAAGTATGTTTCCACATACAAGGAATTTGTGCTGGTGGTTGGTGCAAACAGTAACATGAATAGACTTAGGGTAAAATAAGAGGGAGAATTTACAAGTTAAAAAATAAGATTAAAATAAAATTAAGATAAAAAATGTACAACAAAGATGTGGGATATTTGCAACAATGATAAAGACATGGGGAATGTAGTGCAAAGAATATAGACAATGTAAAAAATATATAAATATAATGTATAGATATTTACACTGTGCATGTAACAGGAATGAGCAGTAGTTCTATAGGGGGGCAGGGGGATCGGGGGGATCGGGGGGATCAGTGACAGTGGGACAGTGACAGTGGGACAGTTCTGCTGTAATCATATTTAGTTTAACGTGGTTTTCCAACATAGAAAGTGAGAGCACATCTAATATTACTTCCTCAATAAAAAATCAGCATCAGGCTTTCTGGCCCCACCCACCACCACTGCTTCACACGTGAAACAGCCTATCAAGACGGTTAGCGGGGGCTCAGCCACATGTTTGAGCATCAGTCAACCCCAGACTGAGGAGTTTTTGAGGAGTTTATTGTGCACTAAAATTGGCAACTAGAAGAACTCTCACTCTCTGTACTGATAAGGGAGCAGTGCGACTCAAAATGGTTAGTGTTCGAGGGAACATCAGAGAGACTCCGCTACATGTTTGAGCTTCAGTCAGACCAAGACGCAGATGATGACCAATTCAGTCTGGTCATAAAAGTATCACAGTTTGATACCCAGCCCTACCCCCGACTGTAATGCTTTGTTGTGCTGTGTGTGAATACTTTGGATCAGCATTTGAACACACCTCCTGAGGATTTTTCTGTACTTTTAATTATGAAAAAAAAAATGTTAATTAAATATTTCAATTGACCTTAACGAAAGGAACGAAAAAACCCCAGCTAGTTGGACAACAGGAAAATGTTTAAAAATATAATATGTATAATCTCTGGTTCATTATCACTAGTAATGCTGAACATGGGGATAACCATGTATTTTAATATATGATGCTGATATGGTGTCATTGGTGTTATTACTGGCTATCTGTTGGTCATAGAAAGTCATACATTAAAGTTTCTCAAGTCTGCAAGTGTTTCTAAACACACATGAACCCCCTCCCCCCCAGGAGGCTGATGAGAGCGGCTAAAGGGTGTTTATGAGACTGTTAGCCAGGAGAGGATGCCGCCCTGCAGCTCTCACCCAAATAAAAGAGCCATTTATTACATCTAACATGACCCTCTCATTACACACAAATAGGAATTAATGAGCGCTATATCGGGCGCTCCCAGCGGAGCAAGGTAGGGCCCGCTAAAGGACTAGCGTTAATCACACTGTCCTACATCTCACCCATTTAACACCACCCATCAGATTGCTCTATCAGCATGGGAAGGATAGAAGGGTGGAAGCATTTCACTACCTGGAAGGATGGCCACTGTCAGCATCACCAGTGTAAAGCTGAGTCTGTCTTCCTGTTTGCTACTGCACACTAACACTAAATTTCCTGTCACCTGACCATGAGTAAAATGTTCCATTTTCTGTGTGCAAATAAACTGCTCTAGAACTGAACATTAAACATTATATGGTATTTAAATTTCTTTTGACGGCCTGTGTTTTATCCATTCACCCATCATTTATGTTGGTTATAGAAAATCTTTTTTCTCACCAACTTTATTCATGTGATGTAAGGACACAGAAACACTGGAGTCGACAGAGCAGCTTTGTATGTGAGTGGCCAGACAGGTTTTAAACAGGTCCAGTGAAAACAGAGATAAAAAAGGTTATTTCCCAAATAGTCCGCTGTAAAAGTCAATTAGATCTTGCACAGAAACTTCCTGGTTCCTTTGAGTTACCATAATTACTGGAGTTGTGCATGCAAACAGTTTAACAATGCAGTGGACCATTATTACCAATGCTTTGGGTGTGTACGCCTCCAGTTTTAAAAAATATTTGCTTTGTCTTAACACCAGTGCTTCTTGTCCTATAGCATTCAATAACCAGTATTGGGATCTAAGAAGTGACACTGATGAGGAAACTGTGTGAGTAAACATAACCAGTAGTATTCATGGCCAAAACTACAAAAACACACACAGGTTGTAAAAAAAAAAGATGGGATTTTCCTGTCAAGCTTCACATGGGAAAATTCTGCTTTAGCAGAAAACACACATATCAGGTTTGATCTCTGTTGGGTTATCCTCGTTACACTGTACATGCCTTGTTCTGAAAGGTGCACAGACCAAGAAACAAAACAAAAAAAAAAAAAAAAAACAAGGCATGGAACTTCCCAGAATGCTCCCAGGACTTGTATTTCCTCCTGACTGTACTCACATCCCCATGTCTACAGCCTCAGCTTTTTATTTCTCTCTGGTTTACTTTCCTTCACACGCTCTCAACTTAAATCTTTACCATTATCTATCTATTCCCCTTACCTCTGTAAATGCTACTCCATATCCCCCTACCCCACCCTACCATATTTCTTTTCTCGGTTCAACCTCCTCCACCTCCCCAAAGAAGTGATACAATTATCATCAACAATCTTTTCCCATATATCTCTCTTTTCTTTGCGTTACTTCAAGCGAATCAAACAATTTTACACTGTCTTCCCATTAGTATCTCCCCATTCTCCTCACTCATTGTCTTCGAAGAAGGCTTTATGTACTTTAAAAGCCCAACATGATGACTGCTCCGGTGGTTTTGAAGCATTAGAGAGGTACATGCAACTAGCATATTAAGCGGTTGCTATTTTTCTGCGCTAGTTGCAACAGTTGAACAAAAAGCTGATTATTGATCAACTCTTCACCACGTTGGAGACCTCATGCTTGAACCGTTCTCGAAGATATGTGAAATGCAATTTGGTATCACAGTGTTGTTTGTTTGTCTGTTGTACGCAGAGCTTATGTCATTTTTTTTACCACACCTGTCTGTAATATGTACTGAAAATTGGTCGCCCTTTTGTTCTCTGAGAGAACCTTGAGAAGATATGCTCTGTTTCTGTCACTAATTAGGTTTAGGGAGGGATTTTTTTATTGTTCACTTTGAGGATCTATGGTTGGGCTGGGCTGTTTTCATTTTCATTAATCTGTTTCATTTATTGTTTCACTATGTGTGGGCGATACGAAGCCCTCGGAGACTGTGGCTGTGATTAGGGGCTGTACAAATAAATGTGAAATGAATTTCAGTTGATATGCAGATAAACAATAATGAGGATCTCGACCAGGACTTGATGAGGATCCAGATTCAGATTCAAATGATTTTTATCAAAAATGCTTACACAAGGTTCAGAGCATGAGGGCTCTGTTTTTATTCACTCGGGTTTACAGAGCTCAGCACATCTCAATGTGTATATTACTATTTCTGAACATGAGACATATTGAACCAGTGACAGACAAGCTGTGGCCATGTGCTTAATATTCAATAAGATTAATACTGCACTAAAAAAACATAAATTGAACTGGAGTTGAAGATACTTTCTTGTTTTTAGTGACAAATCAGTGTGTTTCCTTGTGTCTGTGGTAATTCCTTTTACTCCACCACTTTGATATGATTGCCTGCAAAAGTAAACAATTACACCTGGATCAAAGTACTGGAATAATTATATGTCAAGCTCTGGTTAGTAGTAATGTCTCTAGTCAGCTATAAGAGGGGCGGGCTTTGCTATGAGATGCTCCGAAATCTCTCTTTCATCTTTTTATACTTTCTCCCCCATCAAGGCACTTTTCAACACACACACAAACACACATACATACACACACTTCTTCCTTGCATCTCTCTCTCTGTTGGTATGACACAGGAAGAAGCTGGGCCCTGCAGCCAACCCCGCCGTCCGCACTGAATGCGATTAAGCTGAGCAGTGATTAATCTGGGCTGCCCCATAATTCCTCTTTACCACTTTAATGGATGTTATCTCTCCTCCTCTGAAGGCTTATCTTGCTGATCGGGGCCAAGGATGAAGAGAGGGAGAGGAAGAGGAGGGGGTGGCCATGAGTACACGGAGAGAAATCAAACCAAATCCATACAGAGGTAAGTAAATGAATGAGTAAGTAAATAAGTAAGTAAATAAATAAATGCAGGGATTGAGGGAGCTGCTAAGCGGATAAGGCAGATCAGTCTCTGTAAAGTGCTCATTTGTTTTCTAAGAAGACGAGACAAGCCGCCTGCAAAGCCTGCTGATACAGTAAAAATGCTGTCAACATCACAATTCACAGACAAACAAAATAAATTATCCAAAACACTGTCAATAAAACTCCCCACACCCTCACTGTAAAGATGAGATGTACTCCAATCATGGTTACAAAGACAAAAAAAGAGGGGGATTTTTTTGATGAGCTGTTTTTCTTTCATAAATGACAGTAAAACAACGGCATAGCTTAATTTGCAGTTTCCACACTGTGTCATTAAATAATGGCTAAGTCTAATACATTCCAAATTCAGTCATCCAAAACCCTGAAACAAGTTTGCTCAGGTCTGAGTCTATTGTAGGAATGAAAGTGTGACAGTTCTCCACACCTAAGCTTTCATGGCAATGAGCTACATCCTGTTATTGAGAAATAATTAAATACTTATATGAAGAATCACCTTAATCATTTTAAATGAGAACCCGCTCCACATGAAATTCTTCTCAAGAAGAAATGAACTGGTAAACTATGAACTATGACAACAGGATTAATTATGACTGGCAGCCCAGTGTACATGCCTCTGTGTGCGTGCGTGTGAGAGAGAGAGAGAGAGTGTACTGAATGCATCACTTTTATTCTACTAATATTTAAGATTTTATTCTACTAAAATTTACAAGTAACTAAATATTGCAGTCTAGCTTCAAAATAAATCCATGAAAGGAGACTAAAAAAGTCCAATTCACAGCAGCAAAACTCTCCATTTCAAACTGTTACTTCAATGTGTTAACTGAAAAGTTTCTTCTAAACATTCCCATTGTATGTGGAAGTATTTGTGTTTATTAGCGTGTCTCTGCCAGCGTTTTTGTCCTTCCATGTCTTTGTTCACGTATATGCACGTGTGAGACGCCAGCTGAGGAGTGACAGGGTTAAACCTGTTCGTAGCTCTTATTTCCCCGCTCTGGCTTACAGCGATGTTGCAGTGAGATTCTGTCATAGACAAACCTCTGTGGGATTCCATTCACTACTAGTGTACATCTTTAGGTACAAAGCTGCGGGCTGCATTGGCTCCAGGTAACATAAACGCTCCCTTCAAGCCACCGCGTATCTGCCCATGAAAATTCTCTAAAGGGCTTTAAGCATTTACGCAGAACACTATCAGGCAGTGCCGAAAATTCAGCTTACCCTGTTGAATAGGGACTTCAAAGAGAATTGCAAATACCTTTGCACTGCTACATTTTCTCCCTTCTCTCTTTCTCCCTCTCTCTCCCTGTCTCTTCCTGCTTCTTTTCATTTTATATTTCCAAACACAAGCTGCTGCGTGATGTAAAATGTATTATCAGCCATATATTTCCTCTTTAAATGAATAATAACAATAATCTTTGAGTAATTTCTTTTTTATACAGCTCTGGCTAAATAGGGCAAAGCAAGCAAGCTAATATAGAGCCGCAGGTAAACAAGGCCATGCAATAATGAATGTGTGGATTAGGCCTCTAGTCTATGTTGTGTGATAAGGAAAAACAGCTGCTACTATCCAGGTAACAGCACGTATTGACTGTCAATGAAGGATAAACTACTGTGTAGCTGCACATTTACTTCCTTCAGTCACACTGTGAACACACCGTGCACGCACGCACACACACACACACACACACACAAAGATACATGGACACAAGCAAACCCACATACACACATTGTACATACACATAAGAACCGCAAAGAATCGGGATATAATAAATGTATAAGCCTATTTGCACAGTATAGAGCTTGAAATGCAAAACAATATGTTGCATAAACACAGTGTGATTTAATGTAAGAGATAATAAATGGCTTCATAATGAGCAATAAAAATGGTCTTTAAACAGTTTACTGCTTAGTTCACACTTATAATTAATCTGGGTTCCATGTGTGCATATAAAGTGGGAATAAAACTCTGCCCGAATGTGCAAGCAAAACAGCAAGCAAGAGAGAAAAATGACTGCTGGTAAACATCTGCAACATGGTTCAGCTCTGGCCTAGCTTTCCAAATATGCTGTCTTTTTCCCTCAGCTGGCCCGGCATGGCAAGCTCTCCAAATAATACATTACAAAAAATTGCTCCCTGAAATTATTTACGGTGAAACACACAACAGAAACCATAACATTTATAATGTTTTACAAAGCCATCAAATAAGTGGAGAGGGGATTAATTGCCCCTGCCCGACCTTAAAATAATTATTTTGAGCGGTGCAACTCTAAACTCCAATGAAATTGATACACTTTGATAATTAGATTCTTGGCACTGACCCGCTGAAGTCAATAAAGGTTATTAAGGCCAATTGCTGTCTAAACGCATTACGGGCAGGGTAAACTGTCCGTCGGAGGCCCCTGCTACTCCAGCGCCAATATGATAATCCATTCTCCGTCCTGGGGGTTTCTTCCCTAGCGCCTGTGTCTCCACTCTGCCATACAAAACCAGATTGGATTCGCTTAACCTTTCCAGGACTTTGATCAAATGAGCTCACACAGCAATAACATTTACATTGACCCCCCAACCCTCCTACCCCCAACACACACAACCTCTCTCTCTTTCTCTCTTTTTTTCCTACCTCCCCCTCTGCCTCTGTCTGACTCTCCCCACAGCTCACTGCCCTCCGTCCCTCCCTCCCCACCACGTCCTGAGCACCCAACCCTCCACACACTAGGCCAATAACCTAATCAGCTATCGATGGTGACCAGGCCAGGCTGTGTACAATTGCAGTGTGACCCTCCTCAACAGCCCAGATTGTTTCCAAAGGTTGTTATTAAAGTGAGGGGGGAAGATGAAATGGTCACCCAGCACTTCCTTGCACATACACACGCAGGTATGCATGAAAACGCCAGCCTCTGTTATAAATCAGACAAGGATAATTTTGTCACACAATGAGAAAAAAAGAGAGTGCATGCTGCATACATGTGTGTGTGACCAAACCAGTGGAAAACATGGAGTGACAGGCTGGGTGAACGGAGGAGCGGAAGACATGGCCCCGATGCCACTTCCTGTTTTGTACATCTTGAAGTATACAAATGTATTCAACTCAGTGGATCCCATTTATTATGAAAGTAGATTAATTTCCTTGATATGTGTTGAAAAGATTTCCATCTACAAGGCTCGTTCTCCTGTCAAATAATGGGGAAAGTGTGAGAAGGAGACAGAGATATGGCGAGATAGTGGGAGCGAGAGAGAGGGAGAGAACAAGAGAAAGAAAGAACATAAAGAGAGAGAGAGAGACAGAGTGCACTGAAATCTCTTTGCATCCGCCGTGGCTTTTGAAGTTGCGAGATGAGCAGCCACAGAAGTCAGGAAAGTGACAAATTAGGGAAAAAGCTGTACTGTGCAAGCAGAGCTGCTAAATCAATTAAAGTCATGCCGAGTGCATACATTAACATCAATGGTGCGCACACACACAGACACACACACACAGACACACACCCAGGACAGGAAAAAAATAAATAAATAAATGGGAGATGTGCTCATGGGCTCGTCGCTGTCGCTTCTCCCCCACAGTGAAAAAAGGGAAGATAAAAAATACCACACCAGTATTTAAAATATTCTGCATAAAGCCAAGACTCTCTGTCTATTGTCTGTCAGACGAAAGCTATTCATTGTTGCTAGTTTAAGGAAATGTCACTATTGTACGATAGCCATGATAGCAGAGTCCTGAGGGAACATAAGGCTGCGAGCCAGGCCGGTCTAAACGGAATTCAGCACCCTGGATCACAGGGGAATGTAAAACCTTTAAGTTAATGTCCTTTCTCCCCCCTCCAGAAACCTTTACCTTAAATATATTTAAAGCGCCCCCCCCAGCCTCCCCCCACACTGACTCATACACAAACTATATGTCCGCTGTACCTTCACATACATACACCTACACTTGAAGTTTACTCAGAGGCCCGTCTCTTTGTTTCTATCAGGGAGCCAAATGAATTCATGAGGTACCAGAAGAGGCGAGCAAGCAAGTGGACTTGTTTTGTTTCGATTCTTTATATATTTATTTATGTATTTTATCAGAATGTCATTCAAATGGAAGGATAAGCATTTGCATGACAACAGGCTGAGGAGCAGAGAGGGAGCCCCAGGGAGAGACAGTATCCATAAACAGGAGCTAGTCCCCCCCACATTGCAATATTCTTCATACAGACTAACAAACGCATACATAGCCCTGCGCATCCCACAACACCGTGTGCTAAATATGACAATAAAGAGAGGAAGACTGGCTGTTTGTATTGCTATTTTAGCAGGATAAAACAATAGGCTGTTTTATTGCTACAGCACAGTGTATAAAACAACACAGTTCCATTTTATAAACCCTATTTAAAGAGACATATATTTGTTATTTTAAAAAACCCATGGTGATATCAAATTTGACAAAAATAATGCTGTATTAAAATATACTCTGCAGGCAAGAGCAGAAAAATCTAAATAAATAAATAGCAAACAGCGTCTGCACACAGTAGGTCACTTGCATTTCACTGAATTACACCATGCTGTCAATTGCCAGCTTCATAATGTAAAATATATGCAATAAAGGAATGTACAGGGGAAGCCACATCATTTAAATAACTCAGAGTAATTTAGAGAAATGTGTTTTAATCTAACTGCAGAAAAGCCACAGCTATCAAAACCTCCAAAAGAAAAATCTATAAGTCACATCTATAAAGTGCTTTTCATCAGCATATCACAGGTCGATGCATGTATGTAAATATTGCTTGCCAGAGCAATAATGTTGTCTTTCATCACAAAAGTGAATCACTACATTTATGCGCTCACCACTGTATTATTTTTCTCATAGGT
>NW_027273862.1:7585000-7705000 GCF_046630095.1 Trachinotus anak | reverse complement strand
GTTTACCTTTCCTGGGTCTCCTCACACATCAGCCAGGAGCACTGCTCCACCCAGCTCTCTGTGAGTAACCAGGCACAAGATTTACTCTAATCACACTCTTGCCAGAGTGGTCATACAAAAGCTAGGTTGTACTATACATCCACACATTGTTGTATACATTTACAGGCCACAGACGTTGGTAAAGGTGCTACCACAGTCTTAACTGCCACTGTAGGGGAGCACTTTCACATCAATGCGACTGATATCGTTAAATTACAGATGCAACAGTTAATTAAATCTAAAAAACAAAAAAACTAAAAACAATGGGAAATCTCTAGCTAAATCGCGGAAGAATTGCAGAAGTCAGAACAGGGGTAGGTGTGGGTAGATCTTTATTTGTGTTGTACTTTCAAAACAAACTTACGAAGTACAAAGACATTAAAAAACCCAATAAACCTGCAGGATGAACAATAAACATGTCTCACATGAATTAAAAACAGCGTTAAAGGGTAATAAAACTGGTAAATACAAGAGGAATAACAAGCACAGTGTACAAACTGCTGGCACAACTATTGAGAGGTGATTTATAAGATTACAATGATATTGCCACAATAAGCCCCTCAGTGTAGGTGCTCCAAAGCCAAAGCAAACACCTGAGAGCCTGGGGACACATTCTGGCCTGGAAGAGGACATAAGAAGGTGAAACACACTCCTGCTTCCACACAGTTTACTTTCTGCCAGAACATGTGCGGAATCCTTGTCCCACCCTTCAATATTTACTGTGGGGGGACTAGCATCATTAGAGGGGGTCCCTCAGGGCACTCTGTCACACACCCACCTGGGAAGTGACACAGTGGCTTTAAATGAGACAAGACGTTTGTGTCTGGGATTAGCATTTCAAAGCCAAACATGCACATGGGGGCCGTGTGGCGATGCTATGTTAGACTACCCCCCCACCACCTAAGACAGGAGGTAAGATTAAAAAGAGACAGTGAAAAGGACCGTGCTTAACAAACAGGTGGGAACTTCAGTTTTCCTCATTTCTGTCTCTGTCTCCCATCAACCCTTACTACAAGTCGACATCCCGCCCCATCCCCAAACACTCATACTCAGATGGCAGACGCTCTGCTTCATCATCGTCAGACCCGCCCACGGCCTCTGACAAGTGTCAACCTCCACTCCCCCTCCCTCTGCACCACATTGCACAGTATCCCTGACATGTCAGCCAGTACTAGCTTGCTGTTTAGCACTTTTTAAGGAAAGGCCCATAAGGCACTCCCAGGGTCAGGCTGCCTGCACATCTCAGGCTTGTTCGCTCCTTGGTCGTCCATGTCAAACACGACCTGCGCAATATGCACCCGCCAAGCGCCAAAGTGTGCCGCCATCATAAATAACTCCACCAACAATACATCATTTAAGTGGGTGTTCTGCTCTCGTGGGCAACTCTAAACAAATGGCCACATCGATCATTGCGAGTGCCACGTAGGGTAGGCTTGAGCCCCCGAGAGCCGCCCCCCTTTACATAAACACTCACACGTACATACACATACACCTGCTATTTTATAAATAGCATTCTGTTTTCCTAAATAAACCTGCCTTGCCCTCCTGGTGGGGGCCTACGCTTGGTAATCCTGTGGCGCTATGCGGCGAACTAGCAGGTGCTGCTAGTTTAACTAGCGCAGCACTCCTCCTGACACAGACAGCCCTATTGTTTGGCAGTGCTGAATAATTAATATTGTCGACAACCTTTAAACAACCTTACGTCAGACTCATCTGTCATGGCATCCCGCTGAGGGGCCTGGGTGCTAGCATCGGCTCAGATGTGTGCTTTGAGCCCACGGGTGTAAAAGGGGGAGAGGTGAAGTGCTATATTAACTGTTGGCCCGCGGCAAGCTAACACAGGAGGTCGGTGGCTCCGCAGACGGCCCCTCACGTTCTTCTGTTTTTGACCTCACTCCATCCCTCAATACCCCAAGCCAGCATCACTCATTGTTTTGTGTGAAAAGGGGTTAGGGAGGGGAGCGGGGCATGACTCCATCTTGAGATAACATATGGAGAGGCTATTGCCTTACAATCCATCACAGGCCGGGACAAATGAGAACAACCTGGATTTCATATTGGAGGCATTTCCCTGAGTAGAAACAACAAGGTAAGTAGAAGGTGGAAAGCTGGCTAGCTCTCATTCTGTTGTTTACAGAGGACCACCAGCATGGTCAGGAGCTCCCAGGATGCAAAGGAAATGGAGAAGCCACATCAAAACATTCTCTGCCATATTGTATAAAAAGCACACTTTCAATTACCTGTATGGGTATGTTGTTTGAGAGGTCAATTATTTAAGTCCTAGGTTGTAATTTCAATTAAATGTAATATGTAATGTACCTCTCATTACTGTCCCATCAAAGATTCCTCTGGACTATATGCACAGGTGTGTACATCCAAAGCATATATGCAAGTTTGTTCAAATAAATCCAATTCCTTTATAAGATATTTATCAATGTTATTTATCAGAATACCAGAATTTTCAGTGACTCCGAAAACCATTTCTTCATATTCCACAACAATATCTGGGATCCTGTCCTGCTGAAATCCTGGCATATTCACAGATGGTTCTCCGACTTTTTAACCTCCCTGGAATACCAGATGGGTGAGGATTAAAGTATCAGGACATTTCAGATAGTGTAAGGCAGGTTCATGATCACAGAAAAATATATGAAAACTTTCACGGACTGGCATGTTATTCCATAAACTTTTTCTGGCATATATTCTCTTGTCCATTGTGGAAAACCACAATCACTCATCTGGTGCTCTACGAAGCCAAAACAAGCTCCATATATTTCCAAACGCTGGTGCATGAATAGCGGTGCGTCAAGGTAAATCACATTAACGACAAGTTAAAAAAAGTCAGCTCCTACACAGACTTAAAAGTGCTGGACAAATAAATGTCAACATTTCCACGCACTCACAAAGGAAATCATGAAAAAAACGCAGACAATATGTGTGCCCAATCATGCAAAACACACACACAAACACACGCATGTGAAAACACACCACCATGTCCCCACCTCATTGTGAATCTCCTCACAGTGCTGTAGCGTTGTCGGCAACAGGGTCAGCAAGCTGTGGGAGCCTGTCTCTGGGTCAGTGTGCAGGTTGGACAGGGCCTCTTGGCAGCGTGACTGGATGTAGGTCAGGGTCCCACTGGAACACTGGTAGGAAAGGGACAGTGTTATACAAATAACTGCCACGCAGGGTTTACCTAAAGCCTTGAACCCGTGTAGCATGTAAAAATAACTACCAGGTAGGAGAGGTGTTGATGACGAACCCCTTAAATGTTACTCGACTCATCATGATCTAATGTAGCTGCTGTCACCATCACATATATTTATATCACAAAACAAAAGACTGTATCAGTGTACTGTACGTCTGAATGCATTTTAGACTATGGTTGATTTAAAAAAAATTGGAGATCTTATTTAATTGATCATGGCCTCTGTATTTCTCAGTGGATTATAAGGTCAGGTGACAAGTTTATGTGTACAAGGTATCACTTTCCATTTCACTGAAAACATCACTTTTTTTTGTTTTTTGTGTTGAAGGTTTTTTATTTTATGCAGTCTTTGCCTAAAACCACGTGTAAGCACCAGCAGCAGTCCGTACTGAAACCAAAGGGGACAGTTGGAGCGCACGACAAATTTTTAAACTCTCTCCCTTTCAGGCCTGTTTGCGTCTCACCTCGGCCACTCTGTGCGTGGAGCTGAAGCGTGCAGTGTCTCCAGCTAGGACACAGTGCTGGTGGGTACTGTTCAGGTCATCTGATAAACACAAGGGAGAGGAAACTGTCAGAGCACTCTCACCAACACCACCAGTCAGTAATCATCAAAAGAGCAGCGAGGAACAGTAAACAGAGTATTCACCCAACAGAAAATAAAGCACTGTAGAACACAAAAGAGCAGCAACGAGAATCGAATAAGAGTGAAGATTTCTTATTTTGATGTGGTTTTAATTAATTGTAATAAAGAACAGAGGAGACCATAAAAGGAAAAGGACTGATTACGACAGAAAAACAGATGAAAAGCAGAGCATGAGGGAACATGACAACTAAATCATCTTGTTCTCTCAGACAGATTGCGCTGGGTCCAGCACCGAATCAAATAGAATGAGCAGCATTGTACTATAATTTTAATTACCAAACAAAACCAGATCGTGCTCAATCTGTCAAGATGGAAGAGCCATACCAACAAACATTTGTCCAATATCACAGGAGCTTTACAAAGAGGCCTTACTGCTGTTTCCTGTGTATCCCTCCATGTGTTTCTTTGTGTGTATAGATGTTTCGCAGCTCTGCCATTATTTGCCTCATACCAATAATTAATTTAGCCATGACAGAGCTGTCATTCACAGCACATGTGCATATTTACACCCGCCTTGAGCAAGAGTACACCGGCTAATGCCTGTGATTTGAAAGTCAAACAGCCAAATGCTTTGGGAGAAAGATATTATTGTTTGGTGGGAGAAAAAAAAGATGGTGACAAACAAAACAACTTGCCGGTGTTTTCTTCACCCTGATGAGATTGTGAAGGATTAGGTCTCTGGGCAGAATTACTCTGCGTCTTTAAAACTGTTTATATCCAATAACAAATTATCTCCATCAATCTGTTCTTTTCTTGGCGCGTCTGATGCGTCAGTGGGATCAGGAGGGAGTAGAGGCAAACTCGATAACTGTAATAAATATTTATCTTTCTTTCAACCCCTGCGCCTGCTGCCACTTGTCCTCCTTTTCCAGGAAGCAGGCTTTTAAATATATTGGGTCAACTCTTTTCTCCAGTCCCCCTGTGCATTGGGAGCTGGAAATCTGATTATTGAACAGGCCCAGTGTCAAGACTTGCATTGTTCTTTTTTAACCACTGAAATTCCATTTGGGTGGAAATGATGGTGATTCAATTTGCTTCCAACAGCTCAGACATTAGCAGTTCAAAAGGGCCAGCCGGCGACAAATGGTGCTGAAAAGACATTATGGTGTCTGTGGTCATACACCACTGTCGTTTTCTTTTAATACCACAAAACTACTTATCATATGGTGTATGTCACTAAAACACTGGTACAATATATTTTAACACTTGGTTTAGTGGTGATCGCTTTGTCGGTGGGTGTACGTGTGTGTTTGAAAGGGGAGGGGAGGTATATCCTCCATTCAATAAGTAGGGGGACCACATTCTTTGCATGTGCGAGGGCGTTTATTTTTGTGCATGCAATGTGTGCAAATTTATAGGTGCGTGCACATGTTCGTGCACCGTGCCAAGTCTTTAATGCAGGTAGACTGACAAAGCGACAGACGGCCAAGGACTGTGTGAGCTGCTATCGTTGTGCAGCAGTTGGCCTCTCAAGGGCGTACTCACCAAGTGGAGCATAAATCCCCACTGATCCGCGACAGTCAAGTCCCATTAGAATGGTCTGCACAACAGCCCATCACTCTATTATCATGGTTGGCCTGAAACTGACTGTTCTATTGTAAATCTTATCCAGCTAAAGAAGGTCGGCTTCAAGCCCTTTCAAGCTGAATATTGGGTACAGACATCACTGCTCTCAGATGAAAACATAGCAGCTTCAAAGAGTCCACTTCAGGAATTCATTAAAACCTTCCTATTCCTTACTTGCAAAAGAACTGATTCAGATTGAAAAACACTTACTAGAGGCATATTTGAAAGCTAATCTCAGCATTGTAACTTAATGTAGATACAATCGATAGGTATCAAATTATCAGTTAGATACAGCAGCATCTCTTTGTGGCTTCTTTATTGTGCTGTAGATTTAATTGTAAATAGATCAAATTTTTGCCCATCACTCCACACTCAATAATCCATAATAACAAATGTTTTTGGATTTTTTTTTTTTTTTTGAGAGTATTTATAGAAGTTGATCTGTTGGTGGTAATTTCAGCTTCTAGTCTTCTTGGGGAAGTCTGGACTGGATTCGGGCAATTTATCCCATACCTCCTCATACATCTTCTCAAGCGCTGTCAGATTGGCTGGGAAGCATCTGTGAACTGCCATCTTCAGGTCTTCCATGGGGTTTAAGTCTTGACTTAAGCCACTCGGTGTGGCTCAGGTCATTTTCATGCTGAAAGGTGAACCGTCGCTCCAGGCTCAGGTGGTGTGAACTCTGTAGCAGGTTCTCTTCAAGCAACTCTCTGTATTTGGCTCCATTCACCTTCCCTCAATTCTGGCCAGTCTTGCTGTCCCTGCGTCTGTCCCTGTGTTTGCTAGTCATGGCCCTTGAAGTTCTGCTCAAAGCGTTCAGTCTCATCGGAATCTTTGTGTACTGAGAGTCATTTGATGATCATTTGTCATTTTTATTTGTCAAATGCATTTAAGTCAAAATGACTTCTGTCTACCATCTCTCCAGAGGACTTCTGTTGGAGAGACTGTTGGGTCGCCTCCCTGACCCTTCTTGGCCCTTCTTGCCCAATCACTGACCAGACCAGACTGTGGTGTTTCCAAACTTCTCCATTTCACAGTTATTGAAATTGCCCAGTTAAATTTGCTACAGGTGGACTCCAGTCCAGGTCTAGACGCATCTGGAGGATAACTGAAGCAAAGATGAGGCACCTGACCACAATCTGGAGTCACAGAAAAGCATCTGAATAATTTTTGCGAATCTGAGATTTTAGTTTTTGGTTTTTGATAAATTTGCAAACATTTCTGAAGTGCTCATTAAAAAAAAACAATAAAGTGTGCAAAAAGAGGAGGGATATGAAATACTCTCTGAAGGTGCTACAGATATACTAAATGATACATAGATGTATTCAGTGTTTTCTTTGCCTTTTATTTATCTTTGCACATTTGGCCTCATATATATCAATACATCTACTATCACTATGCAGAATGCTCCTACTAACTCAAGCAATCATGTTACAATTACCTTGTGGCAAACAATAATAACCTTTCCACCCAAACCTTTTCTCGAAGAACTGTATGTTTTCTTGTAAAAATATTATCACAGGTTAGAAAGAGCTCTATTGCTATAAAACAAAATGAAACTTAACAAAAAATAGCACACAAAAAAGACTTAATATGCAGCATACCTCCCCCAAACATGTATTTGATATAATCTCAGTTACATTGTCCTGAGTCTAAACCCGTAACACTGTTTAAAACCTTCTGAAGCTGAAAGCTGCTGTAAATCTTAGCAGTTTATTTATGACATTTACGTAGAGAGCACAGGTAGGGGTTCGGTCGCATCATAAAAAACACTGACAGCATATGTGACTGTATACCAGATGGATATACGTGCTTGCTGTTGAAGGGATCAAAACGGTGATCTTTTAATCACATGAAAGCCTCTCTAATCACAAGGTCAAACACATATGCAATATATTACCACATATGTTGATGGATAACAGATTAGATAGCAAAATAAGAGGAGAAGCAAATGAAGGAAATTCTTTTGTTGTATTGATTTCTATGTAAATATAGAGTAGAGTTATGCTGATGCAGTTTTGGGACAGTGTGTATATCACAGGAGACACATGTCTGCCCACACCAGTTAGTAGTGACTGCATTACAAGAGAGTTAGACAAACCAAATTGGAGAATAAAAGTAGCAAAAAAAAAAAAAAAAAAAGCAAGGGCTTTGGTAATTGAAATATTTCTGTTGTTTAAATTTAGAAATAAAAAAAATCAGTAATTCATTGAGCAGATGAAGGGAGGTCTGACTAAAGATTTTACTCTATGTCTATCCTTATATACTTATGACAGCAGGGTGCCCTGAAAAAATAATAAATCCCCCATCCATCCAACCAGGGGTCCTAACTTCTTGCGCAGCTGAACACAAGCTTCCGCTGTGATGTGGATAAATGTCCTCACACTCAGAAAATATGAGAAAGCTTGGAAGGAAGGGCCCACGAGGCCAAAAAGAGGAGGGTGGAGGTGTCTGCTGCAGCCAAAAGCATTAAGCTATGATTTACACCCCTGTGGCTCGCTGTCTGTCCTCTCCATTGAGACATAGTCAGCACTGGGTCACAGGACTTCAAAAAATAACATTTGGTTTTCCTAACCTCTCTAATGCACACAATTTCATGGAACCTTAAAGCTCCGTGTTTGGGCCAAGTAACCCCGCTCACACACATACACGCCTCAGCTCCATCTCTCCTGCAGGGAGGGTTAGAAGAGAATAGAGATTAGAGCATGGGAGTGAGTTTGAAGTGCATCCTGCTGGCATGGGTCATTTGGGACAAAGTACAAGAAACACTAAAACACAGGGTAATAAAAGTGCTCCTTCCTCCAACGTCAGACATGGTGGTGAATGTGGCCAAGTTGTGTGAGCAACGTGTTTACATGTGCATGTGTGTGTGTCTTTGTGTGTGTTTATAGAGCAAGATTTAGTACCTCTCATGTAATAGCAATCCCCAGACTCCAGTGGCAGCATCAGGCCAGGTGTGTGGATGTCCCAGGCTACTTTGAGCCCAATCCTCCAGCATGCCTTCTCACCGCTGCCCCCCTCACTGCTCTCACCTGTCAGTCATACACAACCCAACTCACTGAAACATTTGCATTTTACATTTATATTCACATTCCAGGCACTAGGTGGATAGTTTCATCCAGTATGACTTAAACTGAATGTAATGCAATACGCTTAAACTTATATTTCTCACATTGTTATGTAAATAAAGGTGTTTTATCACTTTATAAATAATAATAATAAGACAATAATTTAAGACAATATTAATTCTATTAATTGATTTAAGATTTTTTTCCCACATCTGCAATAAAATGCAATAGATGGAAAACAGTATTAGCACCATGTTAAATCTGTGTAAATCAGTGCCCATTGACCATCTGCAAAGATGTAGCCAAAATAAAAAAAACAATAATAAAGGATTGCCACTTTAAATACAAAGGAGTGCAATGATTAAATCCATACCACCCAAACAATGGATGTAAGATCTCTGCCTCCAGAAAGTAAGAATCACTTAAGAACCAGGCAAAGATGATATGTGTTGCTGTGATCATATTGGCTGTTAGCACAGGATCTTTATGCTATCATTATGCTGTCCAAGAGGAAATAGTTGGATAAAAGCCCTTGATGTTGTTTAGTGTGTGTGTGAGAGTGTGTTATTAGACAGCAGGTATCCTATGATATTCCTGTTTCTGAACCCATTCACTGTAACCACCTCCTCTGTTCTTCTCTCTCCTTCCATTCTTACATGGCATACTAAGAAAACAAGATTTGGCCTGGCTGGCCAACACCCTTCAGCAAAATCAATACTAAAGTCTTTCTGGGCCTCTCTGCCCCACAGCTGCCTTTTCCTTTGCTCAGCACGGATAAATAGTAACTTAATTTCCAGCCATTGTGCTCTGAGAGCCAGCTAATGACAGCACTCCCCACGGCCTCAGGAATGGTGGGAGATCATCCTCCTTGCTGGAAAACACTCAGTCGTGGCAGATTCCTTTGGATCAGCGCAGCTGGGAAAAACACAGCACAGAACACTTCGCAGGCTGAAGCGGGAAAAAAAAAAAAAAAAGGTGAGGCTGCTCAAAGAGAAAAAAAACCCTCAAAGGAAGCAGGTGCCATGCAAAACATCTAGTCTCTGTAAATCTAAGATGTCCAAGGTGCTGTGTTTCTTTCTTCTCTAAAAGTGCAACATTCCTCAAGGTAACAATTTCATTAGCTGGTCCTGTGAGCCCTTTAGAACCAGCAACTGGAATATATCTCTATGGCACTCTGCTCAGTCTTTCCTCTCTAAAGTCTGTGCGAGCCGTGGGGTCACTTAAGACTAGAAAAGACACAGCTGCTGAGCACGGTGAAGTGTTACGCCGTAGTGCTTGAAGCCCATGTTCACAGGGTCAGAGTTGAAATGGCTTAAAACAAATCATCGAAGCAGACCTCTGGAGCAGGTGTTTCTGGTTAAGAAACCCGAGTGAAGAAAGCCCAGCTGTAAAGTGTGCTGGGATGTCAGAGCAGTTGGCACTACACCTGTGACACTGTAAAATTACAGTTTCAAGACACAGATGCAGACTCAGCTTAAACAGTGTTGTCCAAGTACAGTATATTATATTTTACATTGTATACTATGCTAACTTGAAAACATGTACCTGATTGTAAGTCAAACCTGTTTCCTATGTCTTTTTTTCATATGGCGCTACAGTTTTGCATATGCTCTAGAGAGCAAAGTTCTTCTCTCACTGAGATTCTCTATCAACTCGATCAGCAAATACGATCGGCTCTTGAAAGGGAGCGTATTCCATAATTAGGGGACATCGTATTATCCATACAGTACAGTCAGGAACACTTTTCAAAGCAGGGCTCATTATTCCATATCAGATAATTGCACATTGATCATTTCTTGGGGAAATGATTTAGATGAGATGCAGTCTGTGTGATAAGGCCTGTTTGTTAGACTGCACCATTGAGTGTGTGTTAAGAGCTCAGATCCAAATGTCTGTGATCTCCCAACGCACAGTCGGCGATAAGGCTGTCAGCAGCAAGCTGGTGATGACATTTGATAATGCCCTGACACTATCACATAGATGGATCTGATGGTTGCCTCACCAGAGGCCATGTCTACAGCTGCTACAGCGCTGCTGTAGGGCCATAATACACAAGGTTAGCTGCATCTGATCCACCATAAAGCAGCTGAGATAAGTTGATGGAATTTTGAAGTAAAAGAGAAAAAGGGATCTTAATTTCAGAAACAACATGACAATAACTAGCATGATCTACTTTGGATTATAGGTGTGAAAGTCTTAAATAAAAGATTCTTAAGTGTTGAATTTATGGTTCTCAAAGTTCGGTCCAGTTAGCACAGTTATGACGGTACACTATTTCAGCTTTGACTCTTACCTTTGTCATCATAACAGCTATAGCTGTAAACAGCCACTGGTGAATGAGTGATCAGGTTCTCATCGTGGTGCCACCCTACTGCCATTTTCCCCATGCCGTAGTATGGCTCCTCCTTCAGTTGGCTCATAGCTGCCGGGTCCATGTAGTTGAGTAAGGTGACATTGAACTTGACTGGACCGGTGCATACCTGCGGTGGACTGGGCTGGGAACAGCCCTGCCCGCTTGCCTGTTCCTCCTTGTCCTCGATGTGGTAATCTGACAGGCTGTGCTTTAGCTGGGCCACAGGTTTCCCCTGGACCCCCAGTCCCACAGGTTCAGTCGGTGTGTCGCTGATGGCCTTAGGCGCCCAGCCAGGGCACTTCCCTTCACTTTGTTCAGACCCTGCTGCAACACTGGTTTCACTTGGTTTGACCTGGGAGGTCTCTCCCTCCTCGCTGCTGTGTTTGGACTCAGTCTCCCACTCCCCTTCTTGTTTTGACCCAGAGCAGCCTTCTTCACTGTGTTTTGACTCAATGTCCCACTCCTCGCTGTGCTTGGACTCTGTGTCCCCCTCCTCACTTTGTCTGGACTCTGAGTCCCCTCCTTCACTGTTCTTGGAGTCTTCACTGTGCTTAGACTCTGTGTCCCCCTCTTTACCTTGTTTGGCCTCGACCTCCCCCTTTGCACATTGCGTTAGCCTGTCTCCTTCCTTCAGCTGAGACACGTCGGAGCAGAAGAAGGTGTTAAGCTCCCACAATGCCTTGCAAGCAGCTCTCAAGTCAGGGTCACAACAGTTTTGTCCTTTGACCTCAGTGTCCTCACTGTGCCAGGGGATGGCAAAGAGCCGTGTGTCCAGATATCGGTAGGTGTGGCCCGGCTCACCCAGCAGAGCCCGTGACACGGCGGTGAACACATCTCGGTCACGGACACGAACCAGATCCCTCAGGAGGCAGCCTTTGCTTCTCAGGGTGAGCAGAGCTGCCTGCACCTGACCATGGAGCTCGGCAGGCAGCGAGCAGGATCTCCTCAGAACCAGGCCAGAGTAACTGGAGTCCCACTGGAAAACAAGTCATTTTTATCATAATGAGACTGTGACAAAGGTTCACAGATCATTAGTGTTATCTGGAACTGTGGCGGGCTCACCAGTTGCTGAAAGCCCCTGTCCGAAGGTCCCAGAAAGGGGATCTTCTGGTCTCCCAACTCCTGCAATAACTTCCGCCTCTGTGGAACAGGACACAGTAGAACAGACTGATAAGCAGCTGCAGATGTATTCCTGGCTGCAGTACTTGTACATAGGACAACTGTGCCTCAGCAAATGTGCAATATCCTCAAGTGCATTATCTCAGCTGCTTTTTTTATTGCATCATATTGTTTTACATATATTTTATTCATAGATTGTGTAGTTTAAATTAGTTCAGTTTTCTTTTTTTAATTGCTGTTTGTGATGAGAGAATGAACAGTCTGGATTGCTACACAATGTCATTGGAGTCATTGTAGTCACTGAATTGAATCTTGAATCTTGAGGACCTACTGCACTTCACTATTGTCTGTTTTTACATATTTACTTTGATGTCAGTGAACAATTGCCTTAACTTTTCTGATCAAATACAGTGAGGTAAACTACACAGAGCTTAAGACCCTCAACTTCTAAAACTTAAAGGCTGAGGTTGAAAAACACACATTTACAAAGTCCCTGCCAAACTCCCAAATACTTCAAAATGTATGCATTTACCTGAGCCCTACATTTCTAAAATCATCACACTATTCTCTCTGCATGACTTATATGTGTTAATTCAACACAACGTTGCTATCTGCAAAAAACATTGCTCATGAATAATCTTATTATCAAGGAATAAATATTATCATCTGGTTGTAATGCTTCTGGTTTGGCACTTAAAGTACTGAAAAGACAACATCTGAGTACAAGACTGCAATATCCTGACCTGAACATATGTTCTTTCGAAACAGTCCAACTCTAATAGTGTGAAATGTACGATAACTGCCTGTGCTGAGTATTGTTAATAGAAAATCTAACTAGAATCAAATTGTACACACGGAATAACTCTGTATTTGAAGCTTCTATTAATGAATGAGCTCTCACAAATGATGCATTCAAAACTGGCTGTGATATCACAGAAACCTGGTAACAAGTCACTTTCATTGACGTCTCACATTTTTATGATATTGTGAAGGCTGCCGTGGGGTTCCTCACAACCTTATAAAAGATGCCCTGTGCCATACAGAGCTCCTCCAATAAAACCTTCAACCTGGTGGAGGGATCAAAGCACCTTTCATTGGGCCACATTCCATCCTGACCTGTAAATCCAATGGCAACTGGCATAAAAACTATATGCCCAAATAAATTTCACAACTGTTTCCCCGCCCTGCCTCTTCATCCCCTCCTGTACGTCCTGTCTGTGGGCCCGTGACCTCTTATTCATTCCCCACGGGTGCACACACGCACAGGCCTCCGCATGGTGTCTCAGCAGCAGGAGAAGGAGAAATGTCACAGGCATGCCACTGTCTTTTTACATCTCTTAAAGTTTTTGGGCAAATGGCCTGTGGATTAATCGCCAAATGTATGTGACAGTTTAAGGGGAACAAAAGTCTGTGTATATTTCAGAGACCAAATATCTCACATTTCTTCTGCCCTTATAATGCCAACACAGCGAATGTGGGAACCGGCTACCAAAACATGTTCTGACTTTTAGAGTGAAATAAAATGTCCTGTTAATAACACTGAAGTGCAGGTATAAAAAGATGTGTGTCCTGACTCAGAAAGGGTGGGACTGGATCAAAAAGAGGGCAAATGGTGAAACCGTGTGCAATAAAGACAGGAGAGAGGGAAACAGAGGCTGATAACAGAGGCCGGTGAAATGGGAGGGCATCAGATCTGAGGCCGTTTGGTGAATTTACCTTCAGGTCTGAATCTTTACTTTAGGCTAAACAATAACACACCTGCTGAAAGTTTTCTTAAAGGATGCACATGAGCGTACAGGCCTCAGGAACAAAAAAAAAAAAAAAAAAAAAGACAGACTCACAGACAGTTGGAATCTAAAAAACAAAACAACATGCACTATTCATGGCCAGACTGCATTCAAAGGCTGTTGGAAGAAATTGACAACCTGACACACATTCATTGGTGTCAAATTCTAACTCATGACAGAAGCTCAGGATATCAAGGTGAGGCTCTGGGCTAGTGTTGTATGTGTATGCGTCTGTGTGTATCTGTGTGTGTGTTTATCTGTGTCCTGCTGTGAGTCTGAATCCTGGCATCCATCTACTGTAGATGTGCGCATGTATACACACACTTCTACAGTAAGATCATTACGGTTGGCTTTATTCAGAGTGGGCAAAGCACTGCTCTATACACATGCACAAAAGTGTGCCTACATACTGCATGTGTATGTGTGTGTGTAGGGCTCCCATACACACACATACATGTCCTTCCTGAAAAATACACAGCCAGGGTAGCGAGCATGATGCCTCAACCCCAAATGCACACAACCAGGGCTGTCACACACCTGTCAAATACATCAAGCTACTCAGAAATTCCACAGAAAAAAAGAAAGACAAGAAGTTACCGGAGCCCTCTCAAGCAGATGGACTCTTGCAGTGTCAGAGAACCGCCATGTCTGTCTTCCTGTGTCTGCGCCTGAAAACCATGAGGCACAAAAAAAAAAAAAAAAAAAAGGTCTGCATTTCCACTCAGACCCAAGAAACGAGATTACCAATCCCATAATAACGTGGATACTTCACGGTACCCGTGCCAACCGTCTGCACTGAGTGATATATCTGATGCGTTTTTTAATCTCTCTCTTCCTTGATGGGATTATTCCCTCAGCCGGACTGTTTATCAGAGAAAAACATATTAGGTAGAATAGAACTCAATTGGTTTGCTTTGATCTTGGCCTATAAGAGATATCAAACTGTGTACCATATATTTATTAATTTCATTTATTTCCCATCTGTGACACTTCAACGGACACTTTCTTCAAAGCGTTCTTTGCAGAGTAGATTAATGTCCAGCACTAAGCATCAATGGCTCAAAATAGCCAGATAACTCCGCTGCTGTGGGGATAAAAGCACTTCCAGTCTCACTTGTGTCTGCCCCAGAGGTTTACTGGAACGCACTGGAAGTGGCACGACTGTTGAAGGAGGACACAGGAATCTTAGAGGGCTTGTCTAGATTTGCTTAATGCATCATAACTGCAGATAAAAGCTACAATGTAGAGTGAGGCCTGAGGAGGGCCTTATAAGTAAAATTCTCACCCCATGCAGTCTCGTGTTTTCCACAGCACACTTTTTGGTCTTTTTGTTTTTTTTGGTCTCTTAAGATAAAGTGTTGCACCTCTTATTTTTGTGATATCAGTATGTTCTTCTTACTCTACAATGTAAGACAAGAGGAACAACATATTTTATTCAAGAGATCCGAGCAAAGAAAGGCAGCACCTCCATCAATACTGGTGCCTCAGAGTGCAGACAGACAGAAAACCTCGGTCAACTCAACTGTGATGAGAGATAGGTGTGTAACAGAGCGCTGTGTTTAAACAGCAAGCCATTGGTACTTGTGTGACACCCATTTCAGAACTGGTCTTCTTCTGCAAAAGTGATGGTGAATCAACAGTTTTGACAAGCCGGCTGTAAAACGTCAGACTCAAACAGACAGACTACCCGTGTACATCAAAGGCGCTTCCGCCATGCTCCATTTGGCACCGGATCGAAGAATGTAGGGAGCATGTGCGAAGCGACAGAGGGTGCGGAGAAGGGCAGGGAGTGCCCACTCCACCAGAACAATTGTGTTTGGATGACGCAAAAAGAAGTCTGTAGAAGCCTTGAATTTCAGTTTTGAATGTGAACTGAGGAAAAAAACATAGACACGTAGAACAATCTGAAAAAAACAATATCCCACGACCCTTCGGCTAACAACATTTAAGTTTGCTCCATAAAGGTCTATATAGGTCAAGGTCTACCTCATCTTCAGAGTATGCCACTTACTTGAACCACAGTGAGATAACACAGCACCTAGGTGCCATCACACACATACCAGACACATACATAACCACACATGCAGGCAGAGGCTGCTGCAGAGTTTTATCATTTATAACACTTTTTTTTTTAAGAGCATGTCTAAAATATGTCCATACTCCTTTATTCACAAACAACACAAAAGCAGCAGCTCCAGTAGTAGTTACAGCTAGTTACAACAAACTATTTTTACCGATTATACGTCTTCATTTCATGTATGCCACACTAACAAAACATCCAGGGCCAAAAATTAACCATTTCTCACTTCTGACTCTTTGTTTACAGCCACCTGTGGCATTCATTTATTTTAAGAATACCAGCTAGAAGTTGTGACTCAGTGTGATGGCTAACAGGGCACACTGGTGAATGGCTAACTGGAATGTGTGGGAGTTGACCTCAGAGTGGGGGCGTCGGTAATGTGTAACCCCATGTCTTCACCGTCCTGCTCAGGACCAGCCCATGAATATGAATTGGACTGTGAGAGCCAGGGGTCAGTCAGGAGGACGGTGCCAGGAACATCTATCACATTGGCTTTCAGCTACTTTTCCACTGATACCATTTTTTTTCTGGATAATCTCTATTAACCTGAGATGGACAGATTCAGTTTGGCATGTAGGTCTAACCCATGCAAACACGGAGGATTAACATGTTTCTCAAATAGACATATTGTAGATACACGTTCTTTTTTTTTGTTTTGTTTTCTTTTCATTAAAAATTGGTACATTGGTATAAAAAAAACCCAGAAATAACTGAGGTTGAATGCTGCTTCATTAACAACTGCATATTTTTTCAAATCAGTGTAGTGAACATTGTGTACATATCGACAGACACGTTCAGCATGTGTTCAGAGGGGGGTCCACAGGTGGGGTAAGTGATGACAAATGGCAGACAGGCCGGCTCTGGCCCATTAATTGTTGTTGGAGGCTGAAGGCTGCGTTGTTCATTTCACCTCGCGACAGGTCGGCGGGGGACGTGATCATTAATATTAGAACATTTCCATCCATCTACCTGAACAAGCGGCCAGTCATTTAAAGGGCTGGCGCTGGGCAGACCTTTCACGCCCTGTTTATATCACTGATCTGAGCACATTACCAGAGCAGTGGGGGACCGCTGCCAGTCATTAATTAGATTCACACACATACACACACACACACACACAATCTGACCACCTTTACTGGGGCCCATTCACATTTGAAAAATGTCACATAAGCGGAGATAAGGTAAACTAACACACACCTTGTGTGCCAGTTAAACTAAACATCAAAAGGCCTGTCCCATGCTCTCTTTGTGAGCCGTGTGTACACTGTCTCACACACATACTTATTTAAAGCTACTCTTCCAGTCATCCCAAGGTACATGTAATTCTGTCAGGTCGAGAGTGTGTGTGCATGTGAGAGAGAAAGAGATGAAGGGGGGAGGGAAAAAAAAAGTATTGGACCTCATCTGTTTTTTGAACTCTCCCACTCTCCATCTCTCTCACCACACCTGACAGGCTTACAGAGAGACCCAGGTTTCCAGATCAATCATTAAAAAGTATTTACAAATGCACAAAGCCAGACACAGACAGGTTGGCACATGGCCACTCTGTTTAAGTGCTTTTCAATGTGTCTGTGGTGTCAACTTCTATTTCACACTTATCTACACCTCAAAGGGGAAAAAAAGATGTTTCTGTGACCTTTAGCAAGTGTCAAATCTGGAGAGAGAAAGAGAGGGAAAGAAGAGAAAGAGAGGAGGGCGATTTAAGAGATCTGTCGATGTATTCCTTACATAACCTTTTTATTTATCCGGGAGGTATTGACTGAGCAGGCTCTTTATCAGAAACACACTAGCTGCTTCACACTCACATACCTACAAATTTCACACACAGGAGCTGCCCAGTATATCTGAAGATTTCTGAAGACAATAAAAAGTTTCTCTGAGGGTCAAACATCTTGTTCAAGGACATCTTGAGCTTTACACCTGGTGCAGGATTCGAACTAGCAGCCTTATCATCACAGGAGACAAGAGACGTTTGTGCGAACTCTTGGCTACCACCGCCAACATGCGAGGGCCATTTGCCATTTTGCCTTAATTGTTAGTTTGCGGCCAGGCCATAATGTTTCCATTAAGACTATGTCGATCGAGAAAAGCTTTTTAGTTTTCTCCTCCACATTACAACATGCTTTCACAAGGTCAGCTGTTTTCCATGTGGAATGGCCAGTTTTAATGCAGACACAGTCCCTTGGTATTCAGGCGGGGTCCGGTTTAGCGAGGTGAAAGGGGGAAAGACTGAGAAAATGAGGAAGAGAGAGAGATGGAGGGAGGAGAGAGAAGAGAGGAAGGAGAGTGTTGATTGAAAGACTGTGATTAGCAGTTTTCAGCAGGGCACCAGGGCCATCGAGTTGTTCTAACAGGGTTGTCGCGTCTCGAGGTGCAGTCAAGGAGAAGTCAGTGCTTTAGAAAGCTCCTTCAATTCTCCACCCCCCCTCCATTCATTCGCTCTCCCCACCCATCCACACTTTTCCTGCCCCTCCAAAAAAATCAATATGGCTGTGCAAAGTGCAGCTTGGCCCAGGGGGGAGGGCCGGCTAGTTGTAGGAGCTAGATGCGGGGCTTACAGGGAGGACAAGAGGTGTCCTCCAGGCCTGTCCCACAGGCAGTGTCAAGGACAGACCTGAGGACCAGAGGACTGAGGCCACCACATTGCCCTTCCCCTCTGTATCACGCCTGCTTTCTCTCTCTCTCTCTTTCTCTCTGTCTCTCTCCCTCTTTGTAGCCCAAGCCAGGCTGGCTCAGCGGGGCAGAAGAAATCGATAAGCAGGTGGAGCGTTTAAAATCCCCTGCTCCAGAGGCTAACGTTACGCTCCTCAGAGCCCAGCAGACCAACACATCGCTCAGTGTAGAGCAGCTGGATGGATGGATGGACGTGTGGGTGTACGGTGGTCGCACCTGGTCATTGAAAGGTTTGTGATTTGTGACAATAAACAATTCAATAGCACTTAGCCATACGCAGTGTCTGAGGGGTGTAGGGCCCGACTCTTCACACACACTGCCATTGTCTCAACATGTCACAGATCAGTAGCATTGAGGCAGGTCAGACAGCTACAGGCCAACACACCCTGGTTCTATATTTAAAGGCAGTACCTGTATCACTGCAGCTATGATATATTGTAAGTTATAGAATAAAGCATCAAAAATGACTTCAAAAAAAAAAAACTGGCACGTACTATCATTGTCAACAGTGGTGTTCCTCATTTCCATACAGTAGGCTTGAAGAAGATGCCTGTACATGATGTGGATGAAGTGTGCAAGGAGGATTTCAGTCCTGCCGCGTGTCTCTGTGTGTGAGTGACTGATCACAGTAGAAGTGGCTTGTGTCTCTAATCCAGTACCACTGTTAGACAGTGCAAAGACCCGGCTCTGTGTACCGCAGCACAGGCTGATCAAACCCATCATGTGACAAGCAACCTCTTCAAATGACGATGATTTCCCAGCTCTGTGTCCTTTCGGCTCCATATTAGATCATCTTCTGACACTACCGAGTCTGGTACTTCATCTGGGATAAAGATGATGCGCAATCCAACCCAAGGGGTTGGGAGTCAAGGGTAAACGAGGGGCTAAGGCAGGGGTACTGTGCCGAACTGCCTGACAGCTGTGACAATTATCATGTGGTATATTATAACCCTATGCTAAACATAAGATTTGATACTGTATGTCGCTTGACAAAACACTTCAAGGATATTTTACCATCAACTTGGCTGTATGTCACATTCACCGCGGCATAAAATGAGCCATTTTGGAGGGAAAAAACATCAAAAGATCATACAACATATCAAAAATAGAGAGAATCCTGTCCGCTTCAATTTTCCTTCAAAGTTGCCATCCATCAAAATGTGACAAGCTGTTTTACTTTTCTGCAATCAACTCGATCGTGTATTTTTCTGGAGACAACAGAGACAGCCTCTTGAATTGTTTGTTGCAATGTATTTTTGACCATGGTATAATTAACAAGATAGAGCAGCGGTCTAGGTTTAAATACCAACAACCACCTAAGCCACCAGAAAAACATACGGTGCAAAACAGATGTGGACTGAACATCTAGGACAGGTCCAAATCTCTGTCATGTAGTCTTTGACCCAGATAAACTGGCATTATGATGTGACCTCAGATTAATATTGAATTAAGGACCGAATATGATTTGTGGCTGTTTACACGACTGTCAGCCCGTCTTCCTGGAATCCTGAAGCAGATAAGTTTGCTGTAATGGCATTAGCCAAATCCTGAAGTATAGCAGACGGCACTTGTCTTGCTTGAGAAGCCACCTCATTTCTTTATTTATTTTTCCTTCACTCATTCTGAACAAAAGAAAATATTCTACCAGGAATTGAATAGCTTAATCCTCTTTTCACTCTTCCCAGTAGCTTGAATGGTGACAGATTAACATCCTGGAGGTTTACAAACCCAGCCATTTGAAAATGTAATTGCTGGCGCCACACCGCATGCATGTGTTTAAGGTGAGGGTTAATATTAAAGCTCAAAATACACACATGCACTGGAGTCAGGAGGGATGTGGCCAGACCCAAGCCACTTAAACCAGGGCAGGATGGACCATTCTGTCACGTACGAATCAGAGAGTCGCAAGCTGTCCCAAACCCTCGCTAGACGCCATAGTTACTGTTCACTTCTGCTAATTATTACAGCCAATCTGAGGGGTTAACGGGGCGGAGCCTGGCCAGACCATGTTCTGGGGCATTTAACAGCTGGCAGGAACGGAGGTGAATGCATTACACACTGCCCTCATCCAATAAAAATAAAACACCATGACATCTGAGGTGTACTTAGCACAGAGGGGAGGGAGGAAGTGAGGGAGGCAAGAAAGGAGGGAGGGAGGAAGAGAAGGAGGGGAAGAGGCTGGTGGTGGGGGTGAAGGGGAGAAAGCATCTGATAACATGATGTCCAAGTGCCACCTAGTGACAACTTTCCAGCTTCTGTGCTTCTTGAGGCGCCAGCGCATCAGGGGCAGAGGGTGCATCGATGAAGTGACCCAGGACAGGGGGATTCAACATCAGTAGCATATTGTTCTATTCTTTCAATCAAGACAACTCAGGCTGCACAAATCATTTCCAGAGAACGGTCTGAGTCATTCATGTTTCAAGTAAACTCTCAACATATGATGTTCAAAAATTTTACTTTTACATCTTGTTTCCAAAACCCAATCAAGCAAACACTCCACCAGCCTTCCTCAAGTGACCCCACTGTCTGTTCAGTTGGGGGAGTAAGCCTGTAACACTGCACTGGTAGGCTGGTGGCCCTGGGCTCCTAGGTCCCCTCCCCTCATTAGCCCAGGTATAAATCACACTCTGGCGGTGCCCAGAGGTGAGAGGGATGAGAGTTGAGGTGAGCTTGAAATAATGCTTATGTCACGGTGGGTCAGCCCTCCATTATGGCCGTTTCAAAAACTATTAATCTTGCTTGTAGTCAGTGGCCTAGAAATAATTACTTCATCTAACCCATGTAATACAGCATGACCAGCAGTCGAGCCTGGTCAATTTGAGGCTGGGGAGGCAGGATGGGGGCTGGTGGGGGGGGGGGGGGGGGGGGGGGGGGGGACCAACAGAGAGAGAGAGAGAGAGAGAGAGAGGGTGGGGGGTGGCAGCCACAAATTACCAGGCCCTGTCTTCTGCTACTGGGTGACTGATGTCCTGCTCACTTCAGCTGTGGCCTTTTACACTCTCAACACTGATTTAGATAGATACACACACAGACACTCTCTGAGAGGCAGATCATGTACAGGCACTCTGTATGTACGCACATTAATGCATGATTAAATACACACACACACTTTGATGGAGGAACACACAAATCACATTATTTTAAACAAGGGCTTCTACAGACTCACAAGAGAAAATACAGAATTAAATTTGTTTTAGTTAGCATGCAGAACTGACCCTAATAAAATTAGACCATCCACTGCCTACTGCTAAAAACTACATTATACTACATGAGATTGTTTTTATGAATAAATGCCATAATGTTGCAAATTTATTTTCACATGGCAAGTTGTGCCACCTGTCCTACCTGAAGTAGGCTTCGAAATTTAATTTTGTCACTTAAAAGGAAGAAATGTATTTGGAAATCACTTATGTTAAAGTTACACTGCAAAAACATGCAAATAAAATATGTTTTTAGTTATCATGAGCTATTTTTAAAGCTATTACACACAGTAATCCACACCTTGGCATACACGAAGATTTTGTGGTCATGCATGTCCATCGTCCTCCCCTCTTTGCTCCTCAACAGTGCTTTCTGCAGTGGCTCCACAGCTGCAGACACCTGCCTCCATGGTGCAGGACTAAACCAACCCCCCTGCCCCCCGCCCAACATCACAGCAGATGGAAACACAATAAAGACAGCTATTGACGAAACCCACACTGTGTGTAAACAGATGAGCTAGTGCAAACTCAGCCTCTATGAACGTCACAGGAAGTATGTATGGAATGACATAAATAAATGCAGCCCGCCAGTAGCTGTCACAGCTGGCATTGCAGGTGCAAATTTAATTAGTCAAGGTGAAGTCTCCCTTGTTGTCTGAGAAGGAGGGGGTCCTCGCCATGCACGACTGTAAACACGCGCTATATCCTAATCAGGTGTCACCGCAGTGTTTGATCAGCCCGCGAAAACTTGTCACGAATCCCCGGCAGAGAGTGGGCCGAGGGGGAGAACAAAGGAAAAGAGCTGTCATAAGAGAACAGGGTGGTGGTGGAGATGGCAGAAGCAGTGGATGAAGAGACTTTGCCCATTAGCAGTCTCTGTCGCCTATCTCTCTCCCACTCCCCTTTACGTCGCTCCTCCTCCAGTTTTCTATCTTTCTCTATGTGGCTACCTGCGGTATACACCTCACTGTGTCCCGTCGCAGCTCTGTGCTGGAAAACCACAACCACAGTTGTCATACTCATGCTTCACAACCACCAAACAAAGCTTCCAAAAAAAAAAAAAAAAAGAGCCAAAGTAGTACACTACTTTTGTTTACCTCCCAAAAATTCACACATGTACAGAGATACGAGCTGTGCTCATTTTGTTTTTATCAAGTACCGCTCTAAGTTGTTGGGTCCTCCTGAAAAGCCTGGAGAACCGTAGGCAGACATGCTGTTCTCCTCCCGCCCAGCGCCGCCAGGCTGCACTGAGGCAGTGCAGGAACACACACGACATTAGATACTGTTTACCTTTCAGTTTGGGTGATATTGAATATATTAGCCGATTGAACCTCATACGAAACACAGGCGAGTGACAAGGCCCAATCGTCTTTGCGACTACCATGGTAACTGAGATTACAGGCTAACAAAGAGCAGACAGGGGGAGAAAATATTTAAAACCCGAATAGTGATACATAAATTAATTAAAGGACAAAAAAACAAGTGGAGAATTAAAGTTGGAACATCTGTCAGCGACTTAGCTTCCCAACGTAATACCAGTGTTAGAACATTTATACCCTTGAAGTTAATGATCCCCTCTTTAATTGACAGTCAAGGAAAACTGGCGGCGGCAGCATCCTGCCGAGACTCCGATAAGAGGCCCCCTTCCCCCCTCCCAAAAATAAAATAGAAAAAACAGTTTAAAGAACCTTGGCACTAATCCCTATTGTCATCCCAGCGCAGCAGAAGGACTTACAAACACAGATAACTCTGCTGAAGCTGTCTATTTCTCAGGAGTTATGGGGACAGCCGAGCCGCTGCGCGCCTCGAATCAGTCACTCAGATTAGCCCAATCCCTCTATGCTGTCAGTCAGCCGAGACACTAGCCTGTCATCGCATTTACATGAGTCCATCTCCTATGTGACAATGCCCCCTATATATGACAATGGTTGTGGGGAAGGGGTCCACTCGGCGGCAGATAGCGGGCGTACAGTATGGCAGACAGGCTGTTGTTGGATTAAGCTCATGGTGTGTGCTGTGCTCATGTCTTCGCTGACACTCCAACAACAAGTTTAAGGAGTCTTAACCATTGCTGTTTTTTTTCCATAGTGGAGAGAATGTGGGAGATGTATGTCAGATGATGAACGCACACGTACACCTACAATGACAAACATAGATATACACACACACACACACAGACACACACTGTGGGATAAACTTAAAAAAACTTGAAAGTACAGAATGACTGTTAAGAAAAAACACAAGCTTACCTAGTGTATGTCTTCCCAAAGTTGGCTTCAAGCATGACTTTAATCCACCTACTTCACTTAACATGATGAAGCTCAAAGAACAAAAGATGAAGCAACGCAAAAACTAAGTATGTGCTATAGAAAACATCTGGATCAGTCTCCATCTTCAACACACACTGTAGCGACGGAGATTAAAGGGCCAATCTGGAAAAATATCTCTAAAAAGCCAAACCAGATAAGACACAAACTTTTGACTGTCAAATTAATAAGGGATTAGATCCTGCAGAGAAGGAGTTTGTACTTTTAAATGAATGTGTGGTACATGAAGGCACCTGAGAGCTCACAGAGTGCTGACTGTTTTTTATGCTTCTGTGGCTCAGTCCACTTCAAACAGTCCTGCAACAAATGACAGTGGATGCCCTCTACATAACAGGGCCAGGGCAAGCATGACACAGGGGTTGACAACTGAACCCTCAAACTCCCTAACCCCTACCCCTGCCATAGCACAGGCACACACACACACACATAGCCCTGAAAACAGCCCTGACATGACCGTTCGGCAGCCCTTCCTAACCCCTCCTTGTGTTTTTTCTCTCTCCATCTCACTGGAGACAACCCTCAATTCAGGACCATTTTAGCAAGGCAAGTGGATGTGACCCGCTGCCCCCCAGTCAGGCTCATCTGAATAAACAGAGTTGAAGAAACAGGCAGAGGAGGGGAAATCTGCCTACATTATGATAGGAGGAGAGAAGATGGGATTCAGCCAAGGGGCTCCTTTCTTTATGCACGTTTGATCAAGTGCTTGACAGCACCAGTGGATGGAATTACGGACTGCTGAACAAAAAGTTGTGGTGTTGGTGTGTGTGTGTGTGTGTGTGTGTGTGTGTGTGTGTGTGCGTGCACAAGGTTTCCATGGCCTGACAGTGTTAGGCTTATGACAAGCCTGCCGCACCACACCACCACCACATACAAAGGCGCAACTCGCCCACCAGCCTTCGCAGTCCATCACTCAGGACGGCCGAGGGAAGCGCTGTGAGAAGAGGTCAGACATTGAGGAAAGAGGGAGGGAGGAGAGAGGAAAGGAGGATGAAGAGGAAGAGGAAGAAGGGAGGGCTGGTCAGGGGTTAAGTGTGAAGAAGACAGCGATGAAAGGCAACTGTCATGCACCAGTGCTCACCCAGGAGCACCTGTCTCGAGAAGAACATGCAAAGTGTGGCGGTCACGTCCTGACAATACCCCCACTTTTCTACACAGACACATAGATCAACACACACACACACACACACAAGCTCGCAGGAAAGGGCTGATGCTCCACCATTGAAAAGGCATCGCCTGTCTGACAGCATGCCAGTCAAGCTGTCGTTGGCTCCTTGGCATATGCAAGGAAAAGTTAGGCTGATGAAGAAAAAACACACAGGTGCCCAGAGGAAGAATCACTGAGACATGAACAGACTACCTGAAGTGAGCAGACACTTCTCAAAGACTTGATGCTGAGTAAATGCTGGAACGAGCAATACAAAAAGCTCCATGAAAGCAGATCCAATGCAACCAGGACGCCTACTCCACACTGGAAGCTGATGTGGTTACAGAAGTGGATGGAAGCAGTTACCCAAAGCACCTGATGCCTCGAACACTAAAACTCACTTTTCAAAATACATTATGTTTGTCTTCTATTAGCTAATGTTATATTTGAGTGGTTTTTGACTCTTTTTTTTTTTGCATTTGTAACATTTTGTTAATGGTGGTTAGCAGGGAAGGCCAAGAATGCCCAGTGTACCTCCAGCTGGCAAAGCTGCCTACACTAACAGCAGTGCTAAAACCTGGCTCCAGCTAAAAGAGACACTTCTCATGTTCAGCCTCTACAAAGCAATAAGCTAAAGGCCAGGTATTTTAGCACATTTTCATTGCTCACGTTTATGGAAAAGAACTTATGATGTACAAATTAACAGTTACTATTTACAGCACCTTGTGAACCTGGTCTCCTGCAGCTTTTGTGAATGGAGGGTTTTGGACTTTCCATTGAAACCAGATGTTGGGCAGCACCGTAGCAGTAGGCACTTTTATTGGAAAGGTGAGTCATTACAAAGGAAAATAAATTCACAAATAAACAGCATGTAGACAGCTCTGTCCTACACAGGTGGCTTTGCATAGTGAAATCCCTTTTATTGGCATTAGCTAAAATTAGCAATAACCAGGGCAGATAGGATTCTGGGAATTCTGGTAGTATTGATTATTAGTATTGAATATTACTGATTATTTTGCTTTGGAGGCTGGAATTGAATAATTCTGATGTAATATTACCTCTGTTACTGTTCATTTTTCCCATATCTGTGGGCCTAAACAAATCTATTGCTGATTTTTAACACTTATGTGTTCAATTATTTTAGCATTCACACAACAGCAGCCTCAACACACACACACATAGAAGAGTGAGTGCACACACAACCGTGAATTTAAAGACACACACAAACCCACACCTCACACAATTGTTTCAACCTACACAATATGCCCCAAACCTAGTGCACACACACACACACACACACACACACACACACACATACACACACACACACACACACACCAGAATGCCAAACAAACAGAAATGGAAAATAACGACTCATCCGGATCATAGCCTCGAGTGGCTAATGAACTCCCTGGAGGCTCTAGCCTCTGTGTATGAGGTGAGAGGGTCATTCCCATGTTTATTCAGCACCAGTCCAATGAGCCACCAACCATCTATTGATTGAACTGATTATTCTGTGTCTCTCTTGTGACGGGACACATGCATGACAGATGAACCCTACTTGGGCAGGTCACATTCAGTGTAATCTCATTGAATCTGACGGCTGATCTGGTCGGCCAGTTTGCATGATCCACATCACTGACATCTGTGCCTAATGCCTCAACACTAATATGAGGTGCTCGGTAGGGGCTGTCAGACACGTAAGCTGTCAAGGGCTGTTTGGACAATCCTAGTGACTGCTTCCATCGGAGAAAACCAACTGCATGGTAAATGCTAAGCAATATACCAAAGTATCGGTGCCTAAAGCAAAGTAATTCACTGGCAGAAATTTTCTCAATGTTTTTTAAAGCATCACGGCTCATTTTTTTTTATTAGAAAGAATGTTACATGGACTGAGGCTGCTAGAAGACGGCAGCTGTTGGCTGGAGGAACCCCCTGCACATGACCCTTTCAGTCACAGTATGACTCACTATGGAGTCCCATCCCACAGCCACCACGCTGTAATGCCTAGCATAAGGCTATCGCTGTTATTCCGTTTAAATGTATAGATCACAGGTCCACAACCACATATGGAAGTCTGTGGCAGGTCATCTCAGCCATGTACCTTGAGATAATGCAGGCAGGGCCATAAAAGTTGATATCCTTCCAGATGCAGACCAAATGTGAACATACAGAAAAAGGTGGTAGTAAGTGAGGGATCGACATGCAGCGTTTCTCACGCTGATCATGAGACTCTAACCCAACCCTTGTTTGGCTGATAACAGGATGTCATCAACATCATTAACAGAGAGAAACATGTCATGGGTAATATACAGTAACTTGGTGCATCATTTGAACTTTAGGAAACAGCTCTCTTATGCTTAAAAGTCACTACTCATAAGACATAAAATCAGTGAATTTAATAATAACAAAGCAGAAGAAGTGGGGCAAATTATACAACAATCACTTCCATCCTTCCATTGCTGACATTTTTTAATCGAGAGCCTACCATCCATCACACCTACTGCTGCACTCCAAAATTTAAGATGATTAAGGTCAAATTAGACAAAACACTGTTTTTACACAAAATAATTACCTCCTATACCTCAAAACTAAACAATACAATACAGCAAATGCAATGCTATAAATATCTCAGCAAATGCATTGCAACTCATATCTCATATCTCAGTTTCACTCAAGCATAAGTTATGGTAGTCATGCAGCAACTCAAGCATAAATACATTACAGTTTTTGTATGTTGGCTGATTTACTGTATAGAGAGGCTTGACTAACCCTGCTGATCTATAAACAGCTCAGTCCAAATATATGAGCCAAAGATCAAACAGGCAAGACAAGGTAAAGACATGTAGAGGAAAAGCTCAGTAGCAGACTAATCAGCCCCTTCTAACACTCAAATAGCAGATCAATGAAAGACCCGGGGCCTTGGGCCTGCACTATATTACACACCAAAACTTCATATTCATTCATTGATTTTACTTTTCAGAATAGTATATCATTGAACTCCAATGGGAGCGAAAAATAGAGGCTGGGGCTGAGGTCAACCCTCGTGTGGACGGATGTTTGCACAATATTGATAGCGCACGCAGAAAGAAATGACTAAATATCTGGATCAATAGCTAGTTTCCATAGCCACGACAGGTTGTTCCAGATGGAAATATATAAATACTTCTTTATGGCTGCTGGAGTGGCCCTAACGAACAGGGCTAAATGTCCCCCTTAAGGTAAACTCTTTGATTAGCCGAGGCCAGAGGTGACAAGAGGGGCCCGTTGATGCAAGGATGCCACGCTTCCAATGGCCTGAGGATGCTAATGCACACAGGGGCCCAGTAAAGGGGCCAAGGACATGACAGGTCACAAGCCCTGGGCAAAGTGCTCTGTGCTACCTGACCCTCTTATTCATTTGTAATGATAATGGGTCCTGACTACACTATTCTCAGTCATGTTCAAATAAGGCATACCATGAATAATTTATGAATCTCTGTTCTTATATTTTATCTTAATATCTCACATAAAGTCACTCTTCTAATTGTAATATTCACAACTGGAACTGGGAGGTCCACTATAGTGAGGCCCAAGGAAATACATGTGAAGTTCTTCAGTTTTCATCCACATGAAGCAAGAGTGAAGCAGATGATTATATGTAAAGCACTGTATAATCAAATCAGACCAATGGCCTGGTGAAAACCTTGCATCCTGCTGCTGCTGATGGCACAAGAGCCTCCTGTACTTATTTACAGCACAGCGCAATTACTGAGAACAACACCCAACCTCACAGTTTCCCCTGCTCCACAGTGGCCAATGGGGCCATAAAGAGGGAGGAACCACATCATTGCCTGCTCCTTAATTAAATGAAAGCTGTTAGGTTCATTTGCCTTCTTTTTTTACACATTGAACTGGCCGGCCCACCGATGAAGACCTCCCAGACGCCATCCCTGCTTGGCCCTAAATCATGACTGCATAAACGGCCCAGTGGGTCCCTGCTGGACACGCAGCAGCCGCCCAGCGGCAAGGCCAGAGCAGGGCATGCGGTGGATCGACACCTAGCCTGCGATAAGTAATTCTGTAGAGGATTAGCAGCATGATAGCCTGATCAATACTGTGTGCTCAGGCCATTAGGAATGCAGCGAGGAAATGACCCCCTCCGGTAATAAAGCAGGGCATCAGGGTTCTCCTTCATTTGCCAGCTCCATTAGTGTAATGGTATCATTATCTGCCACAGCCGTATTTTTCTGAGGCCTGGCTTTTCCACAGCCCGACTGGCAGGGGTCTGATGAAGCCGTGAGAGCCCCCATGCCGTGTTCCCCTTTCTACCTTTCTACACAGAGTCTAGGTGTAAATCTAGCTCTGTTGGAGCTTATGTGGTACCCTGCCTTAGGTATCCATACCATGTTTTATGTCAGCACCCAACACTATTTCTCCATTATTGGCTCATTAATAGAGCAAGCAGCATGTAGCTTGGGTTAAGATGGAGAAAAAGATGGCCGGCAGAGCCCAAAGCTGCTGAATGTGCTGAATCTGACACCCCCCTCTTGCTAAAACACCGGGCCTGACATGACAGGACGTCGGCATTAGTCACCATAAATCGTTTCCTTTACACTAATTCACCAGCTAACATTTTGTGGGGGAGATTGATTAACCATGCCTGGATGTGTGGCCACATAATCAGCTTTTACCTCGCTAGTTGTTAATTTAACAGAATTGCCAAGGGAAGCACAAACCATTTTAATGAGTGTTCAGAAATTAAATACCCTAAACAGCTTGCACTGGGTGACACAACCAGAGCAAACCAATGAGGCTGATCTAAGCAATGGGCTGGGCTGGGCTGAGCCCGGGACCTCACAACATCTGGTGACCCTGTGTGATCATTACTTAGCCTGCCGCTCACACACACACACACACACACACACTTCCTGTTTCGACACAGCACTTTATACTTGTCATCACTGTCCAAATGGCGAGCTCGCATCAAAGACAGCATTAGAACATCGGGTTAAGGGACAGGGTCAGTGCTGTTTTCACACTTGCCGAGGCATGAGTGGAAATTCATCCTGTGATGACAACACTGATAAAACATAATGAAATGTTTTCAATTCATTAGGGTACAAGGCGAGTTGAATGTTGCCATGTGGGGGAAACTCATGAAAATGCAGCTACTTGAAAACATAAGGCAATGCACAAATGTTGAAAGAGTCTGTGACTTTTCTAGTTGAAACAGCAAGACATTGTTTGACACAGTGTGTGTCAAACAATGTGTAATAGATCCACCCACTAGTCTTAGTAATGTAAAAAAAAAATTCAGATTTACTAATTGAAATAAATATCAATTACCATGGTTGGGGTGTGGGTACTTCCCTCAGGAAGTAAGGCCAATATCTTATTGTATTTCACCTAAAAATAGATATACTGTGGCCTCCCACCTGTCAGTATGCTATACTGACTTTCTGCAGTGGGATTTTTGAGGGAGAATGTGTATTCATTTGGCACTAATCAGTTGGTGCTGGCTCAGAATGACAGTAGACCCATCATAACACATTTCTCACAATGTGCAGACACTCGCTCACTGGATAAGGCAAACCATCATATCCAAGTTATTAGTTATCACAGTAACTGCATTATCATAAAAACTACTGATGTTATAAAAACTGGCCAAAATGCATGCAACGCCTTGCTTGGCTGCTTTACAGTCATATAGTAATTTTGCAGTCACAATTCCTCTTGCTCATCCTTTTATTTATCTAAAAAGAAAGGAAGCTAAGCCATTAGGTCTGTGCCGTGCTGCTTGAATGCCTGAGGGCCAGCTGGAATGAGTTCTCTCTCAGAGCCACTCATCTGGCCGCCATGGCTGCTTTCATAAACAGGAGGAACCGCGTCCTACATAGTTTCACTGCTGTCTAACATGATCCAAACACATGTGCCACAGCAGACGACATCCAAGTCAGGAGATAAGAGGAGAAACAGACTGAGAAGTAGACAGACAGTCACTATGACTATAAGTGAAACACAGCTCAAGATGCCTCAGGCACAGCTGACTCCTTTCCTTCCTTTCCATCAGAATCTCAGCAAGCCACAAAAGTCAGGGTCATACAGCATGAGAAAGCCTGATTAAGCCCAGGTCAGCACGGAACGCAGCTTAATGCACCAGCACACAAAACAGTTGGTCCTCACGTTATTGGCTAAACACGCCCATCTCTGTTCACATCATGTGAAAATAACCCTGCACACGTCTCACTTTGATACTTCAGCTGGCCTATAAACAGAGGTTAGCTTCTGATTAACAGTAATCACAACATTAGCCAGCAAGTGATCAGTTGCAGTATATACTGTACACCAGAGCACTACTACCCACTGTATTTACTGTAAAGCCACAAGCAGCTGTAGACTGCTGGCCTGGCATGTTGCCAGTTCTGCCATGCACTGCACACTAACTTTACCATTTGCTTTTACTGTTGCACTGAGCTGTCTCTTTGATACTATACAATTAACACTTGACTCATTGTTCATTCTTTACACTAGGATGAAACCCAAACTAAGATTAGACGTTGCCTCTTGTTTGTTTGTTTGCTTGTTTTGTTTGTTTGTTTACCAACTGTTAATGACTAAGCTATGGAATATTTATGACTTTTACTATTTTCTCACAAATACTCTATAGTCTCTGATTCATATCGTATCTCCTCTTGATGTGGGGTGTTGCCGAGACGTGACTCTGCTAGCGACAGCTTCTTACCAGCAGTGTATTTACGTGATAAAACACCGTCTTTAATGTAACTGTAATTCTTCATTGTGGTAGACTGGGGGGAAAATGGAAAACACAATAAAGGAAACAGGCAAGGTGAGGTATGCGCTGACATTCGCGGCTTTCTAGCCTTCAAAATGCAGCCAGCAGCATCACATAAGGAGCATTAGATATTCAATGAGCGACAGGGCTTAGAAATTTGCCAGACCTAACGGAGAAAAACGCTATCAATACCTTTCTTCTCTTCTCCCCCTCACTGTCACCCGATCTTTTCATGTTCCTGGAGTTGTGTTTACACTGCCTCGCTTTCATTGGGGGCGACGGTGGTTGTTGTAGTGCTCAAATAAACGGTGGCTCAAACTGTTTTTGGATTAACAAGGGCGAAGGCAAGAGCGGCTGGTTATGTTATGTGAGTCAGAGCCCAGCTGTTGATTTTTTCAGAATAACATTATTTTTTGTGGGGAGATTCTTGAAGTAGACGCTTAAAGCGCAGCGATGAAAACTACAAGTCCCAGAGAGAACGTGTGGTCGCGGCGGAAGCAGCTTCGGGACGCTCTAGATGTTGCACTGCGCAGGTGCAGCGCAGGTACAGATCTACAAACTGCAGATCTGCGAGTCGACATGGTTTTAAGTCAGTGAATTCTGACAGCCCCTTTAAAATGGCTGTGACATGTCAACCAGTTATTATTATTATTATATCTGTGAGAAAATATAACAACAATGATTATTATTATTATTATTATTGTCATATTTGTGAGAAAATAGAGCAATTATTATTATTATCATCATTATTATTATTATTATTGTTGTTATTATTATTGTGCAAGAAAGCTATACTAATACATTTTGAATTTTTGAGGAAAAGGTTTTAAAAGAAACAACTTTTATCTTAATATCCTGCTCTTCAACATGGATATTCCATATGGTTTCCACTTTTTGTAAATCAAAAGCAGTGCCACTTTCATCTCAGACTATGTGTAAAAATAGCAATCATGCTTTGAACGTGCTCCAGCTCAAGTCCCGCCAACCTTCTTTCAACTCTTGCATGCATCTCAAATCCAGGTGCTTTTCTGCTGGTGTGGGCTTCAACCACGTCAGCCCTTTTCAACTCGCTACCCTTCATGAAAGAGCACCATAAACGCACAGTGTGTCTATGTGGCTGCCTTTGTGTATCACCCACAGTTAAAGTGCCCTCTGACGGTTCATCCAGATTGCTCATAACATGTTTTGAACAGTGCTGAAATGTGTTCTGTCCATTGTTCCTATCAAAGCACATGTGAAATACATGAGAGAGTTTCACGGATGGAGCAGCAGTGGTGGGAGGGTGGCGCAGCCAGGGCGGATTGCAGGGGTCTGAAACACCTGCTACATATTACCATTACAGACTTTGATCAGTGTCTTCATTAGTTTCCTTTGTAATCTCTTTTCTTTTATGGTAGAGCTGACCCAAGTGAGCCGGTTACAGTGATTTAACACACATGTTTCTTTCACCTGTCTTGTAAAATGCTCAAAAGCTCTACCACTTTCAAAGATGTCGGTGTCTCTGGCATCCCATACTAATAAACGGAGCGGGTTCTTTTGATTCTTGTTAATAACCTACATTTCCTCTCCTTTGTCCCGGCCTTCCAACGGGGGAATACATTTGAAAAATATCCTTGGAACCGTTTTGTGAAAACCAGATCCATGTGCACGAATGTAAGTTTTTCACATGAACATATGTCAGCCTATAGTGCCTTTTTAGAGCTTGTTGTAAATAATTTCTTTATTTTATCTTATAATGTCAAAATCAGCTTTCATCCACCCCAATCCATCTTTATACTTTGTTCCTTTTATGCAGCAAACTATCATTCACATATTCCCACTGTCAATCATCTTTATGGGTTAACGTTTCAGGGAACAGAGGGTTTGCTGACTTACTTTCTTTGGCTGAGTTTGTCAGATTTGGGGCTCTTTGGGTGATCATAATGTATAGGCTCTTGTCCAACAATTCCTGCAGAGGTTTGGTTTTTAATGCCACTGCTGGTGGCCTTATGGTGGAACGATGGAGTCCACACAACCCCCATGGCTGACGAAGTATACTGTATGTGCACAGTGGGCCCTATTAAATTATTCACAATGTATATAAACCATTCAGATCATGTAGTCTAGTTCAGTAATGGAGGTTTGAGGAATTATTTCACAGTCAAGGTACAGGGATTTGATTTGATCATAATTAGGTTCTTTACAAATGTATTTTAATACACTCACTAGTTACTCTATTAGAACTGTAATGCAATTAATGAGAAAGGAAATCTCATTACTTTAAGGGAGTATTTCTATATTTTTGGGAAATATGCTAATTTAGTTTGTGGCTGTGAGTTAGATGAGAAGATCAATATCACTCTCATATCTGTGCAATAAATATACAGTAGGGCTACAACCAGTCAGTGGTATTGATCTTTTCATCTGTAACTCTCAGCAAGAGAAAAGTGTGTCCCAAAATGTTCAAAGCTATTTTGATTAGTTATATATATATATATATATATATATATAATGTATATGTATATATTTTTTTATTATTAATGTTTAGAACACCAACCATGTCTGCAATATTATAAATGCTTTCTTCTTGTTCTGGTGACATGACAATCTTTTTTAAGTCCACACCAATCCATTCACTCCTTAAACCCAATCTATCATGTCTTACTTTAGGGAATGTGTCAAACTATCACTCATGTCTTTTCCCTGTCAGTCACTGTGATGGGGTACATGTCAGAAAGGAGGAAGTTCTCTGGAAGGTTTTTTGTTTGATGGTCAGATTTGAGGCTCTGCAAACAATCCTAATGTACAGGCTCTTTACATGGAGACAAGCCAATTACCTTCCTCAACAATGCCTGTCGTTTGTCCTACAGTGAATCACGGCTCTAAAGCAGGCACCTCTCCTCTCATGTCCGACCTGTGGGGTTCAGCATAGGGAAAGGTCACCTCTGTGCACACTCTGATGTGGTATCATATGGGATGGAGGGGGGGGGGGATTCACTTTGAACTTCTTCTGTCTTCATATAGCCCTGTCTACTGATCTGGCCAATGTGTTTGTGCTCACGATGGGGTATGTTTTCTGTTATTGTGCATTGCATCAGCTCCGGATGACCCTTTGACAAGGCTTCTTTTTGTGATATAATGGGCTGCTAAAAAAAGCTGGGGAAGAATAAAAGATGAGGAGAGTATGGTGCCAGAGTGTACTAAAGCAAAGTAAAGGAAGACAGAGACCATTGTGTTGTGTCTGTATTAAAACCAGAGCCCACAGCCTTGCAATCATCTCTCCCCATTCTTCAAACTATTGTATGGCCTGAAAAATCCGAATTACAAGAGACAGGCCTCTTTGTGAATAATGATATCTTTCCGATGCAGGAGTTCCTATTGGGCCACCTAGATTTTGTTATTGCGTTATCAAGTTAATCTGTGGTGTCTGTTTGAAAGAGAGGACGCAAACTACTGGGAAAACTGAAAACAATACAGTCAAGCTTTGTCCTGCACCACACGGGACCTCTGGTGAAGGTAATGTTAAGAATTGTAAACAGCATTTTTTCCTCACCACAACTCCGGCCAGCACATTGTGCTGCCTAAGTGAAGACAAGCTCTTTTTTGATTTTTATTTATATCGAATGAGCATATGGGGCAAGTATGTGCCTTCTTTGCTTGCTAACCTTCAATGCTTAGCCTTAGGAAACTGTTATTTGTCAGTGCTATAAAGCAGATTGCTGCCCAGTGGTTTCAATTAACATCAAAGAGCTCTTCGCAGGCAGTAATAGTTGTATCAAAACCTGAAATGTATTATTTAGGTTGTGTGCTGGAGTCTTCAAAACGATTATGTTCTCGTTCAGAGGAGGGTTTTCTTTTCTTGCTGACTTTTTCCATTCCATATATTCCACCGCCTTCGCCATCGTCTCTTTGAAGCACCATCACATCAACCCTGTAAAGTCTCTTTGTAGCACCAGGGTACCTGTGTGGCTCACACCCGGTGGCCTATTAGTTATGGGGCATTAAAAGCGGTACTACAATAGTGATGAAGAAGATTAAAAGTCCAGTGTAGCTATAAGTGGGTAGGTTCTAGCATATTTTGCAGATTCTGAAACTGAAACTGTTAATTTCCCACTGGAATCACATATAATTTATACACTGAAAAAAAATGTAAATGTGTAAAAGGTGCAAATTTGACATAAATTATTCTCACTGTTAGAGGAGAGTTGCCTTTATGAATTATTTCATAACAGTATTTCATGTCAAGGTGAACACACATGTAATTTCTGTCCCCATGGTCTTCTTAAGCAATAAATGTTTGCTTACAGATTGTACCAAATCAGGTGATAAGTTATATTTTCGATAACAATGAAGATCCCATTTTAATATAGGGTATTTTAAGCAATTGAAATAGTGAAACATTGCTAATGGGGTGAAATAGTTTAGCGGCAGGTCATGTGTATAAATACCTGAATGGTCAGGCAATGGACTATTTACAGTTGTTAGAGCAACAAGCATAGTTTAAAAAAAATGTTTATGGTTTTGGTTGAAATAATCTTATCTGATGATAATATTTATTTTTTTTAAACAGACAATTTTAGGAAACAGAAGACAGACAGATGAATGAATGTACTTTTTGTATTAATTGATTTTATTTTATCTCCTGTCATGCATCAGTTTTAACCCAAATTTTCCAAATAATCACTGTAACCTATGTATTTTCTGGACTTTGCAGAATGATAGCAAGGTGTGCAAAATGTTGCTTTGACCAGTTTAAACAGGCTGCTCTTTGACTGCATGTTGAATAATCAGGATCCTTATTAGAGAGGCCCACACTGGATCAGTGCAAGTTAGCTTGGCTACACAAGCCTACAGCTCAGGCCTGTACTGAGTATCACCTGCTGTGCAGCTAATATCAATACTTTTTTTGAATTCTCCTGGAAATAGAAGGATTTTTAAAGACACCATGAAAGCTGTGCAAGGACAGGAGCTTTTTTTTTTTTTTTTTGCCCTTAGCTGGAATATCGTTAAAACCCCTGCAACCCCATGGCCAAGGTTTAAAGTGCACAGAGAGCCCATTAAAATGGTTCAAAAAGTACACACACAATTCAATACATGTTGATTAAGCCTCAATAAATGATCATATAGCACCACAGGAAAGAGCCCTTTGGTTAGTGAACAAAAAGAGCGAGCAGCCCTAGTCTAAGATGTGGTACACCTCCTTGCCTGGGATCACTTCCAGACACCGAAATGAGGAAGCGCTTTGCTGTTGCTATGATTTGAATACCATGATCACTGAGCATTTTTATAAGAAGCCCATTAAAAGTGGGGTTCTGACATACAAAAGAGGCCCTGCTTAAATCTCACGCACAATGTCAGGCTGAAAGACGTTATAAAACTCCATACGGAAGCCTACATCCTCTGTGTGTGTCCTTGCGTGGCGCGCCATCACGCGGGAATATCTATTTTAGAGGCAGAGATGTCCCATTTCCCACAGAAGGCTGTGCCCTATCGTTCAGCACCCTGCCATAGATTAATCACACATTTGTTCAGCATGATAAAATCACCCACCGCAGGCTTAACTTTTAACAAAGACATCTGCATGAAATATGCTGATTTGTCAAAATACTTCATAATCTAAGAAAATAAGTCGCTCTGAATGGGACCAGCTGAGGTGGACACAATGGCCCAGTGTGACCCCTTTGCACCACCTGCTCTTGACAGTGTTTATAAAGTGCCAACTCCTCTCATTAGCGCTCCTATTACCCCAGAGTTATAGCAGCCCTGCAGATCAAACGCAGCCTGAGCGAACAATGGCTGAAATGGCATTAATATGATATGTAAGAGTTCAACAAATATTGGGAGGGATCTCTTTGATGGGGACTGTTTTATATTAGAGACTTTTTATTAGGGCTTTTCTGGTCTTTAATGTGCATGTTTTTCCCTTGAGTCAGTGTTACCAGGTTTAGGTCTTATCGTGTGACCGGTCACTGAATTCAGCAGAAGACAGACATACAGCGCACATATGAATGTAATTGTTACTACACACACGGGACATACAGTATATTGGTAGTACTTTGGGAAAACACCAGTTTCATGCGCAAATCAAAATGCCAATGGGCTAATAAAGATCTACTCTATTGTATTTCATTTCCACTGGTGCATTGATGCTACACACACACATTCATTGAATTAATTTTGCCCATTTGTTACTAATAAATGTGCGACTGATGAATGTGAAACTGATTCAAGTTTGGCAAATGATCAGAAATTCATCTGACAGCCCAAAGTGTACCCAAACCCACCAGTCTGACCACTGACATGAACACTGAAATGTGTTTATTTATCCATACACATTTCTCCTCATTTCCTAATTAGTTGACATTATGGTGCGTGCTGATGGTGACAGGTACATTTAACACTGGCTGAAAAGTTTAAGTCACACCCAGCTTCCCATATGCAGACCTTCCTACATTCTCTTTGAGGCTGCCTTCATGTCTAATTACTGTACATCCAACTGAATGGCAGGTTGGTTTATAGTAGAACATAGGGACTTCACACTCCTCTCCCCAGCCCACCCTCAAAGGTTATATTAAGAATCTGGCAGAACATGTGTTATGTCTTTTTTGGTTTGCTTCTCATTTGGTTTCACTGTTCCTCTTCTTTTCTTCCCTCTTTCATGATGGGATGGGGCTGCAGTTCAAGATAGAGTAAATGGGGGCATATGTGCAAAAAGGCATAGCCTAAAAAAAAAAAAAAAAACCCGTCATCGCCACAAAATAGATTAACTGTTTTCATTCTGCAATAGAAATGCTGAACAAGTCAAGTCATTTTTCAAGATTGTTAGCTGTTTTTCCATTCAGTCAACTGTCCCGACTCAGATGTTCCTCGCCGCTGCCATAGGTTTGTGAAGGAGGGGAAGACTCAGATTAGATGTAATGTAGCTATAATTGTCGGAGCAGCATTGAAAATCTTTTGGACTCAGTGCCACATGTGTTTGCATGTCTGTTTGATTTGGCCAGAAACTGACAGCAGCTTCTGGTTATCCAGAACCCATTAGATGCTTTGATCCCAAATGGGCCTTGTTTCCATTTGCTGAAAATAGTGTTCTGTATTTGTGCTGCGGTACATGGATTGGACCTCTGTGATTTGTTTCTACGTGCTAAATATGATGCCTTCCAAGATCATTTTAAGATGCACAGGATTTCCGTCATCTTCATCATCCTCCTCCTTGTTCTCATTTTCATTATTACCATCATCAGTCACTGATTCTACTGGTGAAATACAACAAATAATGATTAGCTGTTTGGGAACATTACTCTCTTAGGGGCTTTCTGACAATTGTACGATAATTTATACAGCATGTCAATTGATAATCTCTCAGAGATTCACTACACTCTGTCTGTGTAATTACTGATGTTTTGGTGATGTCACTGTCAGACTAACATCCTGACCTCTGCAAATCTGTGTAACATTCATCACAGAAGTACCACACACCTAGAGGTAATATATTCCATGCACCTCTGACAAAAGCTGCCTCCAGCCGCAGTTTAAAGCCATTGAACTATTCTGGAAATTATAGTTTTGAGGTATAAGTTAGATTAATAAAGAATGTTGACTGCCTTTGCTACAAGCTGAGGAAAAGCAACTGACAATGTCAAGAAAAAAAAACAAAAAAAAAAACCTCCACAGCTTTTTTACACATGTAGATCATATATGTCACAGAGCCAAGTCCCCATTTCAACACTGTGTCAAAGGCGGCTCTGGACCGCATCCCGAGCTCTTTGCTTGTTTGTCTTTTGTAAAAAAGGACAACTACCCCAGCAGTGCCAAAGCACCCCAGGCTCTTTGATATGTGAAAGCCTAACAGTGGGACTGCTCCCTGCTCAGCTGGTACGCAGATGTGTGTGTGTATGTGTGCGCGAGTGTGTAGGGGGAGCCCGCTGTCTGAACCGAACACAGATTAGTGACTCCTTTTTTTTATTCCTAATAAATAAACCCCAGTGCATGCTGGGGTATGTGTGAGAGGAAAATAACATGCCACTAGCCAATCAGAAGCAGGTGGTAGGGCTTGGTGGCTACAGACCCTGCAGCTCTTATCATAAAACAACTGCACTTTTAACTTTAATTGTAGTTGTGGATAGATTTTGGGGCTTGGGTTAGAAGTGTTTTATTACATCGGACTGGAATCAAAGCAACAGAAAAATAATTATGTTAAAGCAGGCAACAATTTTGTTGTAATGGATGGTGGCCAGGTTTCAGGGTGAACTCACTGATACAATATCGGTACAGCCACTCTACAAGTACCTTTACTCAAATACTGTACTTAAGTACAATCTGTGGGGCTTATATTATGACAGTATTCCCATTATGCTGCTTTATACTTGTATTATACTTACTTACATGTTTTAGAGCAAAATATTACATTTTGTACTCCATCTGTATATGTTACTGCTTACTTTTCGAATACATTTGATTTTACATATAAAACATATGATCAGATTAAAAAGGCTCACTGTTGTAAATGAAACTACCCAACAGTGTATAAAGTTAAAATTCTACCTTCACATTTACAATAGAAAATGTTGTTCACATATTAAAACATCAATAATAATCCAATTATATAATATTTAATACTATAATAGAGACGGAAGCCAGTTTGTTGTATAATGAGTACTGATAAATCTTTCAATACAGGACCTTTAGGTTTAATGGACTATTTCTATTTTATTTAAATTCAGGATCAAAGAACTTCTTCCACTGTTGTTGTATGCTGTATGGCAGAAATGTCTATATGGCAGTATTTACAAATGTAACACTGAGCCTAACCAGCAAACTAAAACTGTCATGTGACTTTTTAGCATCAAGATTAGTCAGTCTTCTACACAACTTTTTTTAAATGTGTCTAAATATAGTCTAGAACAGTGCTCAAATGTGCTCAGAGTTCATGTTGAATGCATTTTTATATGTTTTTGTAATAATATTTAGCAGTTTATTCAGCTGGACTAGTGGATGTACTGCAGCTACCATCTAACCAGTTTCATCTGCTAAAAGTGAATGCCAACAAAAGATATTAAGTAAGTGCAACAACTTCAACTTTTTTGTGTGTGTGATTTTAGCATTTGAGTGTGTATGTGTGTGTGTGTGTGTGTGTGTGTGTGTGTTCCTGTATGCAGTCTGTCAGTCGTCAGTTAGTGTAGAAAATAACAGCTGCACGGCAGAGGTGACACTTCAGCCAGAGCAGGCCAAAACTCAGACTTGTTCATTAACACAGGCACATCCACGACTGAACATCTGACTTTCTTTCCACTTCTCCAGTCTTAAGATGGTGGCTGTTAATCCATAAGCGGTCTGTGTAGTGAACTGTTCAAATAGGCCATAGGTAGATCTCTGTGTGATGTTCAAGGCTGCAGTTCGGGGCTGATGGCCTCCAGTGAGCTTTTCTCTGAACGTGGTAGGGGAGATTATGATGAAAGGAGCAGAGAATGAGATGACACACCCTGTCTCCATAATTCGCTGCTTCATCATGAACAGAGGCATTAAGCACCCCCTCTTTTTTTTTTCTCTCCGGAGAATTGTACATGTCACACCGTACAGTGCCTCTATATGAGTCAGTCACCTCAGGTGTTTCGCACGCACATCAACCGAGGCATGGCATGTTGTCAGATTACTTCATCCACAGCATCTGAGATCACAGAGGTAAAAAAAAAAATATGATTGATAATGCCAATCAATGATGCTTCACTTTGTGGCAAAGTTTCCTCCCACCACTCAAAAGGTGGGTACTGTGCTGTGCCTTGAGGATCTTCAACCCGTGGAGAATTTTAGTGTTTCTTTGTTTCATTGCTACAACAGAAGCCCTCGCTCCCTGCCAAGAATAAAACTCTTGGGGGAAAACTGCTTCACAGATGTACGCTACATTTTGCTACATTCCCACATTCATACATTCAGGTAATGACTACTAATGTCATGCTAAAGGAACAATCTGCCCCCCAAGTGCTCAAATACACACCAAAACCATAAGGTGAATTTATTTGAACGTTTTTGTTAGTTTGTCATTATTTCACCCAGGTAAAATTAGCATATAAATATGTATACATATATGTATTTCTTCAATTTGATGTATATTTTGTAAACTGTAGATTTCAGATTTTTTCTGATATTAAAAGAAAAACATGTTGACCCTATTTTGACCTATCTCATATCTGACCCCAGTTTCACACACTGTAAATCAACAGACAATTAAAAAAAAAAAAAAAAAAAACAGCACAAGAAGAGCAGCAATCCAAATGCTGAACCACAAAAGCATCAGACTGCCATTTTTGGGGCCCTTCCCATAACCCTTTGCTCTTGGTAATTAGTCAGCAATTGGAGATAAAGTGTGTGATTGGGAGTGAAAACAACTCGGGGATCGCAGACTGTGGTTTGGAATGGCAAATTGTTCCGGGAGACGCAAGTCTGTCAGAGAAGGAAACTCTTGATTTAAAGGCGTTGATTCAGTAAATTGCGTGCTCTGAGAGACAGCACAGGAGTTTTTAATTGCAAACATTAAATTACAGACTGAGAAACTGTGGTGTGTACACTACAGTATGTATTTAGACAGACTTGCAGTTGTAGCTTTGGTCCTGATAAGTGTCTGCATCATCAAGACGTGTGTTGTATCTCGATGTGCTGTGCATACATATAGGCAACCTTTTGAAATGGCTTAGAAACAGTGTTTATTTACCAGGTTGACTTTGTGCAGGTATTATCCAGGTAAACAAAGTGCGTTCTTTCCTGAGCCTCTTCAATCTGCTGGCTGCTGTCTCATTCATTGGCTTTAGTATTGTTCAATTATCACACTAAACAGTGTAGTAACTTTGTATCTGGCACCTATTAGGTAGTGGTAACTCATTTGTGCTGCACAGTTAGTATGTGGCCTATGACTGACTCCCTCGTCCTTTCAGCACACAGCATTTCCCTCACATATGTACAAGTTGTGATATCTGGTCCACCAATATGTCTACATAGTGTTTTTTGGTTTTCAGTGTGGTTGTACTAATCTCCCAGTGGCACCGTACAGATCTGTGTCTCTATATTGGGCTCAGTAATGGTTACCGCTCAACGACGTTGATCACTTTGTGGATGGATGCGTGTTTCTTTGTGTGTAAAACCTGCCTCTAGTGTGTGTTTGTGTGTGTGTGTGTGTGTGTGTGTGTGAGTCACGTGTGTTCCTCTATGTGTGTGTGTGTGTGAGTCACGTGTGTTCCCCTGTGTGTATGTGTGTGTGTGTGTGTGTGTGTGTGTGTGTGTCTTCCTTCGCAGTGGTGTTACCCATGGGTGTAAATGACTTGGCCTTGATTGTATGCATCTGAACATGTGTGTGTGACAAGTGTGTTGCGGGGAAGGACTTTGTAATGTCAACAAACAGCAACAACAACAACAACAACAGTCACGCTGGCTGCCACTGAGCCTCAGCTATGTTGTAATTAGAAGTGGATGAAAATGTGGGGCAACAGTGCCTTTAACCCTAACCAAACATTTCTCTCAGGCGGAGGATTACACACAGAAATTGAATGCGGTCTGCTCTCCCCTCTGCGTGCCACATGTCACCGCTCCTCTGGCCACTCGATCCTGGTCCTCTCCTTTGCCACCGGCCATTTGGGTCTGCACCCCAGATGTGTGATATGGTCACCTTCAACCGCTGAAGTGACTCACACTCATGCATGGATGTGTGTTTGTGTGTGTGTGTGTGTGTGTGTGCACCCTGCAACCCTATTATCCTTCAGCCTGTGGTGCCTCCCACTGGCTGGGCATGATACTGACACAGTGACACTTGTGTCTCTTCAGAGTACAGCCTCTCCTCAGAGACACCTAAACTTAAGCAATAATGCAAGTCATTCATTTTGCATTCATGTGAACCTGCTTGGAGTTAACCGCATCAGCACAATTCAGACGAACTGTGAACTGCAATAAATCACTTTTACATACTTCACATACTGAGTCTCAACCAGCTGGAAGTCCAAGAAATTAAATAAATGCTTACAAGGAGGTGCAAATCCAATCTTGCCTCACGTCTGTATTTTCCACTGTCAAAAAATGAATGATTTTTCTCTGCAGCTCAGTCTAAAACAAGACCACCACATGCGTGAATGAATTTCAGGCTCTGAGCTCTACCACCATGTCCTGGCATGAGTAGCACATCTGAGAAACCTTGTAAACAGTCAACCATAATCATATGTACCCAAAACGAAGACATGATTAATCTAATCCCTGCCTGTCTGAAAATGCCAGAAAACGTCTCTCTACTGGAAAGCAATCAAGACGGGCTTGCCCTGTGGATATACATTGCAACGGCTGTGAAAAGATAGAAGCAAAAGAGTTTTATCCAATTTGCTGAGTTGATCATGTTACAGTGAAGGCATGCTGTGTTTGACCCAGTGAAATCTACAGCCTGGGGATTATTGAGAGCTGTTAACTGCTGCCCCTTCTCTGTTTCCCTCGCTCATCTCAGATTGACCTGTGTGCATCCTCTAAAAGATACATATCGTGTTTAAGAGTTTAATTGGCTGCAATAAAAAAAATAAAAAAAAAAAAAAACACAAAGCATGCTTTGTTTTCCAAACACTCCATCCAAATAAGCGAGTCTGCTGCCAGCATCCCGAGCCCTGCATGGGACCAGCTCTCAGCAGGGAAGCAGGGCTGCAAGTTCAACTTTTGGCCTGACTTTCTACATTCCTGTTCCCCATGTTCACCCTCCTTAGCCTCCTCTGGGGTTCAGTCAGGTGGGAGTGAGTCCCTCGCCCCTACAACAACAGCAGCAAGAGAGGGGGTTTGAATGTGGACAGAATGGTTTGCTCAGCAGCCTGTTGCTTCGGTTTGTTTGGAGCTGCGGTCCTCGCTGGAATATGTAACCAAATTCCTTTCCCTGTCCCACAATCGGAGTTTGCTGCCAGCTTCCCTGGCAATGAGGCCCTGAATTAGGGCCAGTCCTCCTGCTCATCCCACAAAGCCTTTCATGTTCCCAAACCGCAGCCTGAGCGAGGCGCCTTGGTTTCAACAGCAGCAGACCAGCATATGTTTGCCTAATTCCTGAGACATGATGACAGTGGTCTCCCAGCCACGAAAAGACAGCTTCAGTTTTTTTTTTTTGCTTCATCCTGCACTTTAATTATTATTTTCTGTTGCTGATGACTTCCAATAGTTACACACCACATGTTTTCTCATTACACATGTTTTTATTCTTTTTTTTTTTCTTTTTTATGAGCACCCACCCCAAACCCCCACCCCCAACCCACACCCTAATCTGTTCCTCCTCCTCCTCCATCTCAGTCACCCTTTTCTACCCACAATGCTTTGCTAGCATGACCCTGCAACTGGAAAAAACCAAAGAGCAGCGGGGGAGGTTTTTCATTGCCCAGCAGGAGATGGAATTATGGTTGATTATTACCCACAACTGCTAAGTGTAAGGACGTATCACAGAGCTGAGAGGTGGACACAGTCTTCCTGCCACAGGTCACAGCAGATCACCCAAAACCAGACCTGATCTCGTAAAGACAGGGCGTCGGAGAGCAACACCCAGCGCTGCACCCAGCACTGCCCTCTTGAACTCCTAGTCACACTTACTGGCGCCTCATACTATCAGAGCCTTTGTTTGTCGCTATCTGGAGAGTTTCACTGATACAAATATTTTTTAATGCAATAGAGAGCACTTTAATCACAAAATATAATTAGGAATATGAATCTGGTATTTTTCACCACAGTGGCTGGAGGCTGCAGCCAGCTGGAGCAAGTAGGTGTTCACTGAATCTCTACAGTGATGGATGAACTGGCTGTTGCTGGAATCAAACTTGCAACTTTACAGTATTAGTTTATGCGCCAGACACAAGGCGTGATAGTCATAAAAACAAGAACAACACCCAGCGACATGCCACGATCCCTTCTTGACCTTCTCTTCACATTTACTGGCGCCTGCAAAAGCGCACAGTGTTGGAGATTTTATCTTTGGTGTCGGAGGAGGCTTTATTGATGGCGTAATGATCATAAAACCCAGGAGAGGCATTGCTCTTAATGCCCACACAATCTACAGTGTAATCTCCAGCCTCTGTTTTATTAAGCACACTGTCTCTTTGCCAGTGAGGTGAAACACAGAGTGACAAAGCTGTTACAGAGCCAGAGACGAGCTCTGTGCAGCCAAGAGAAATAAGCACCAGATTCATGCTGAAAATAATCAGAATTTAGTGGCGCATAATGGTTTGCTTTGAAGGGGAAGGTATTCATATTTTCTGCTCTTTATTCCACTTATCAGTAGCCCTGCTCTCTCTCCCCTCGGGTGAGTCTTTTGGGAGCTAAGACTCCTTGGCTCACATCAACTGCCTGTGGCTGTCGTTGCATGTGTTTAGTTTCACCGCTAGTTTCCTATGGCTTACTGTGGCCCTGCTATCCTCTCAGATGGCGTGTGACACACACTTATCCCAGGCAAATCTGCACATACCCTCCTGCCAAGTCAAACAACTCTGTGTATATTGCTGACGTCTAACCCAATGTCTTTGGACTTTTCAAGACTTGCGCTTTTTCAGCTTTTTCATGTACAAATGTGACCATAGTTTCAAATACTCAATCATTAAATTCTCAGCACTGCTTGCTGAAACATTCAGAGTTTATTTTATTCCTGCATGTACAGACAGCCGCAATACATTTTTAGCAGCCACGGCAGGAGCCGTGTGTATTTTAACGCGCTGGCCATATGTGGCACCCTGACCTCTTTCATAAACAGAACAGTCTGCAGTGCACCATGGGTCTGTTTCACCCATTTGGGAAAGGAAGCGAAGGGGGTTGCTGAGGGGGTGCTTTGCTTTCTGTTGGGGTAGTTTGAATGGAAGTCATGTCGGAGCCATTCCCCTTTGAGGAAAGATGGGCAGCACTTGAAACTCTGCATCTAACTGAGGTCCAACTCATTCTTGTATTAGTTAAGCTAAAGACTTCATCCGTCTGTTCAGCAGAAGGTTGTCAGAATGAACTTGAAAAGGATTCCCTGTCCTTAAACCATCAGGCTAAATCCAGTCCTTCAGGCAAGTCCAAATATTTTGGACTATTTCAAATCCTGCCCTGCATCCTTTTGTGCTTTGTATTACAGTCTTGGATGCAGAACAGTGGCTAGATAGAACAATTAGCTTTCCACGAATAAACAGCTCTTTCTCCCTAAAACAGATGATCATCTCTGTGTTACGGGGTCTTTGATTGAAGTGGGTGGCCAGAGTTGAATGCTAGTCACTCTAAGCGGGCTCTTGGGCCTTGAAGCCCTATCATTGCAAAGCCCCCGTGGTTCTGTACCTGCAGATATCAGGTGAGCTTTTGTGTGGGGGTGGGGCAGGGTGGGGTGTAATTACACATGCATGTGAAGGAAAGGCCTCTGAGGGTAATGAGGTTTGGAGGATGCTGCCATCTCAGCGGGTGGTCCTTCCCGCCACTCCGACACCGATCCCACTGCCTCTCTGTCTGCGGCTGCTCACGCGAGTCGCCCTGGTCCTCCCAGTCCCCTCCTCTCCCCATGCTTGGACAATCGGATGGGCTTCACTGGGGGCCTAGATGAGGCGCCCACCCCAGTCGCTCCAGCCAAGCGGGCTCCCGGAGCTGCTTCCAGGCATTTCATCACATTACATCAGATCAAAAGCAATAAGCTAATTACAAACGACTGTGGGCATGCAAGCAGTAAATACAGAATCAACATAATTGATTTAATCCTCTCAATGCTAAGTGAAAAACTTATCAATGCTGGGGCCAAAATTACAGCCCTGTTTTCCAGGGCAGCTGCGACAATTGGATGAATTAAAAGATCGCATGAAATTCATTCAAGCAAAGTAAATGCTAGTGATGCTAGTGCAATTCCGACAGAAATGCTCAGATCAGTGGGAAGGCCTCAGTGTTGCACCCCAGACACATTTAGACTCACTTGTTTTATTTGTTCGTCTGTTTTCTTTTTGCCATGAGGAGGTTTTTGTGTGCACGAGTTTCTTCCATCATTCATTGCGGTAGCTGAGAAGAGGGAAAGAGGATGTTTTATGCATGCTTCAATATGCATCTTAAAAGCAAAAGCATTAGGAATGATAGTGAAAATGCAAAGGGTTTTCGTCACCATTTACTTATTCATGACGCTCTGAGAAAAGCAACATATTTTAGAGCAAATCCATGTTATCATTGGAGAAGCTCCCCCACAGAAGTCATTTTCCACCTGAGGACATGCGCTTTAATGACAGTTTGAGGTGGTGCCGCTGGAACAGAGATACAGACTCCATGTTCACAACGCATGCAATATCAAAGCAGAGGGGAGGAGGGGAGTTTATATATATATAAAACTTGTGCTATACGATAAGGTTTTGATTCCTCTCTATCTTATCCTCTTTTTAATCATCATACTGGGATGAACACACAAAACTGAAAACTTTTTTTTTTTTTTATATTTCCCACCTGATCAGCCAAGACTTGCTTTACTACTTATGTTTCTTCTCGACATATTTTTTTCTACATCTTTTTTGTTAATGTACTTTTAAAAATTATTACTCTCACATCCTTTCTTTTTAAAAATATGTTTAAAATTATAAATTTGCTACTTTTCTACTCTCAGTAAATAAATACAGCGAATTACAACTTTTTCAATTTATTGTACAAACACACAGAAAAGTTTGTCAGTAGTACTTGCTGATCATAGCGGTTGTGTTTATTTGCTGTATAGTGCCAAACATGGGAGTGGAAAAGTGTGTGTGTGTGTGTGTGTGTGCGTGTGTGTGTGTGTGAGAGAGAGAGAGAGAGAGAGAGAGAGAAAGAGCAATAATGTGTGTCAAATTGGCTTGCCCCCTTCCTTGTCTTTTGGCTCCTGCTCTGTGGTGGCAGCCCTCTCTCTGACCTCTCATATGTCACACAGCACTCTTATCCAGCATTGTTTTCCTGGAAGATGTCGACCGTGGCCTGATCATGAACTATGAGCCCCCAACCTCACCAATATCCTGGGAGTTTGTAGTACAAGTAAGCCATCTAATGGACAACAATGGAAACAATTTTGGTTCGAAGCTTACATGTATTTTTCCATCTATATATGTATCTATGTATGGATCTATCTATCTATCTATCTATCTAGGGTTTATAGGATTTAAAAAGATTAGTGCTCTGGAGTGGAATAATGTCCAAACAGCAACCAGTGTCCCCTGTACTGCTGTCTGGGGCTCGTTATTTTCTTATTTATCCTGCATAAATAACCTCAAATTATCCATAAAAACATAATGTCTTAGAATTCTTCCCACTTCATCTGGCTCTGATTAATGTTTTTACAGCATGGAATTAAATGTGCTGGAGAGACGACCCGTGCATGTATGGGCCCCAGAGGAGGAGAGCTGTGAGTCCTTAAGAGGGGGAAAAAAAAATCTCTTTGTTTTCTGTAAAGGGACACGTAGTTCTTAACTGCTTCCATGTGGCCTCAGTCAGTGTGGATCTGAGGAGTGAGGTGGCAACAGATAATAATGCAAATAAAACGCATGGCAGTTAAAGCAAATACACCAGCTGTGCTGTTTGGAATCGCTCGTCGTCACTCAGCCGGCTGTGTAGGCGTGTGATTGCTGGAATGGGACAGAGCGCAGCGTGATAAACTTAAAGTCTCACTTATGGAAATGTTTGCATGAGCTCTTGACAGATGAGCGGCACTTGTGTTTGCTGCAGCCTAAAAGAGTTCCCTATCTGCGTCTACCAAGACCACAGTAGCAGGTGTCTAATGTGACCATTCTGGTGATTCAACACATGAGTCCATTATGACCGCTGAGCCGTGAGAAGAATGGGGGGAAGGAGGGCTTCTCCTTTAAATGGAATCTTTAATTTCACAGGCCTCTTGATATCCCGCCGCAGTTGCGATTGTGTAACAGAAAAGAGGAATCAAGGCTTTTGAAAGCACATTAAGCAGAAAGCAATTAACCAACACACAGTAGTTAATTTTTGTATTAATACTTCAACAGCTGGTGCAGATTGCTTCCTCATTTTTATCTCTGCTCCAGCTGTTCTTCCTCCGACAAGAACATTAAAGAGGATTTGTCCGTAATAAAGTGGCTCCATATATAGATACCTCGCTGAGAAACGGAACCCGTGGGGAACGTGGATTTACATACAGAAAAAGTTGGGGAAGCGGACATCTTTTCAATACCCCGCTGGTCTTCCTTTCAGCGATCACCTCCAATGGGAGCTGTTTCAAAGCCCCCTTTTCTTGTCTGCCGAATGTTGGTATTGGTGTACATTTCAAAGTCCTTTATTGACATCCTCTACAGATGTGCTGCCTGGAGGAACATTAGCTATATTGTGAATTGGGTACTGAGGCAAGGCCCAGCAACATTTGATTAATGCTCATACATATGGTGTGCGAGGCTGAACTGCCCGTGTGTGAGTATCTCCATTCTATTTTAAAAAGCCAGAAGAAAAATCCGGAAAAAAAATTAAATGACTTTTTTTTGTTTCTCTGGGCAACAGCTTTCCATATTTGAAGGATAATGTGGCTTCTATTTCTGTCTCAGAAAACCAAATGTATTATGTTTTTGGATCAGCCGGGGTGAGGAGGGCCTGCCCATGGGGTCTTAGCTGACTGTCAAAACGAACATACCAGGAACAAGTTGAGACAGGCTGCCACTAGTGCCACATCCGTCCTGTCTTAAACCAGCATAAACCACAAGACATGTACTTATGCACCCAGGCAGCTGCCACACCATGCCACATGCCTGCTTGATTAAGTGAGTGCTGGGTACGGCTGAGTGACAAGCCTCGGGCAGGGGAAGAGCTCTTCTGCTCTCCTCCATGTCCCGCTCCTCCTTCTGTCTCAGATGTCAGGTTCTTGTAATAAAGAGGTGAAGCAGGTCTGATTGTCAAGTGGTCTGACAGATTGTTTCTTCAAAGAGAGATCAGGGTCATACACACTCCTAGGTAAATTATATATTTAGTTTGAAGTGAAAAGAAATAAATACACCCCTTGCAGCAATTGAATATAGAAAATATGAAATATTAATAATACAATATTAAATATGAGCAATTCTTCAAATGTTAATGCATTGTTATTTTTTATTTCACAAGCTTAAAAAATAGGGGGAACAAAAATTAAACTGTGGCATGTTCAAAAGTTTGGATGTTCTTCTAATTGTAAAGTCTCAGAACATAATGTTGTTAGACATTCCTTTACCTGTTAGGACATGTAAGGCAGGTGAATAATTGTCACTAGGATTGTGAATGATGATGATTCCAGAGCTGATAATTAGCTGATAATAATTCTGATTCAAAGATATCAGAGCACTTCCAGCTTGAAATTTCCACTGTCCAAAGTGTCATCAAGAAATGGAAATTGCTGCGGGAGTCAAGACAAGATCTGGAAGACCAAGAAAATTTTAAAATAAAACTTCAAGTCCACTGGGCAGGAAGGCAAAGTAAAACCCCCATACTACTGCAAAGGAGCTGCAGGAAGGTTCAGCTGACACAAGAGTGGCAGTGCACTATTTTACTGTGCAGCACAAACAAGGTCTACATGGAAGCATCATCAGATGTTACCTGCGACCTCATCACAAAAGTCAACATCTAAAGTCTACAGAGCAACATCTGGATCAGCGAGTTATTTTGGGAACAATGTTGTAAATAACTTTAAATTGAGCCCTTGGGGTAAAAGGAGCAATATTTGATGAAAAGAACACGTTGCCAACTGTTCAGCATCAGGGTGGAAATATTCGGCTTTGGGGTTGTGTGGTAGCCAGTGGCAAAGGAAACACTACGCAGATAGGGAGAAGAATGGATTCCTCGAAATCTCAGCAAATTCAAATGTCCCACAGCTAGTCAAGAATTTGAAACTGAAAAGAGGCGTCTACAACAGGACAGTGATTCAAAGCAGACCTCAATATCAACAGTGAACTACTTCAAGAAACGGCCCTCACATCCCCTCACCTGAACATCACTGAAAGTCCATGGCTAGGTCTTAAACATAATATGTCTGCAAAGCAGCCTATAAATATCTTAGATCTGATCTAGAGGAACAGAGGATGAAAATTCTCAAATCAAAACTAGAAAGACTCTTAGCTGCAATATCTGCCAAAGTGGGATTATCAAGAACTGACTCACTAAGTGTCCAAACTTTCATAAAAGGAAAAGAAATAGTGTGAAAGTAATTTCCAAATTGGCAAATTTGTCAAGTATCCAAACTTTTCCAACCACCTGTAGCCAATCAGAAGACGCTTCGTTGACAGTGGACCTTCTCTTTTACAGCAGTGTCTATACGTCATGACACGAGCACAGCTGGTATAACAGGGAGATTAGGAGGATTTATGTGAAGCTCTGTAATTGAACATCATTGAGAAATTGCTTGACACTTGATATGGATTTATGGTGCCACTTACCCAAAGAAATGTTTTTCTGTTGCCTGGTTTTCTAAATGGGAGTCTTAAGTGAGATGACTGATTTTGGCTATTTGTGTATGAAGATTCACAACACTAATTATAACAGTATTGCATCGGTAACTGTGCCTTTCATTTACTCGCCTCACAGAATAAGATTTACAAAGGGGAACCTAAAGTTTTTTGGGTTTTCTTTCGACACACACCATATTTGCTTTGTTGCTTTGTGTTAATAAAAGTGATGCACAGGGAAGAAAAGTGCACTGTTGTGACTTTTTGCAGCACAGGATTAGTGGCAAACATTATGAGAGTGCAAGCCATTAAAGTAAGAAATAAGTCTTAATTTATAGCTCTGGTCTGTTTGTCATTTGGCTTGGCTACTGCTTTGTTGCATAAAGCATGTGTGGAATAATTACGGACACAGTGAGATGGGATTTATAGTGGGGTATGAGGATGATGAGAACTGTGGAGGAGGGGACTGCGGCCTTCTGCAGCAGCGCCTCCAGATGTGCAGACGGGGGCCGCAACGCTGTGTGGTTCCACTTTAAACGCAGTGGGAGAGGAACATGTCCTGTGAAGTTGATGCGCCAAGTCCAGAGTGTGCTAGGGTGTGTTTGCATGTGTGTTTGTGTGTGTGTGTGTGTGTGTGTGTGTGTGTGTGGTGGTACCAACTTCATGATCAAATATTTCAACTTGCATGTCATATGTGCGTGTTTCAAAGAACGTGTTGGCTGGACTTTTCTTCTTGGACTTTAGTTTTACAGCAACAGCCAGAGAAAGATGGGCTGTCTGTAAAACATATGCTAGGGACACAAAGATTTATTAGTGACAGGTAACCTGATTTCACCCTTCTAGTCCTGACACACAATCAAAACACATTCTTTCAGTCACTCACACACACGTGCACACATGCACAGACTCACACCCATTTCCCCCTGTTGACCCACCGCTCACCTAGATGTTTAAATGTCATTGCTAAGTGCCTCTTGCCTCAGATCATCGGCTCAGCTGGTTGTTCTGGTAACACTCTTCAACATCCTTCATACTGCAGCTGAGCCTGGGCCCTCAGAGTGCCAACGCGTCCAGGGGCCTCAACAAGGCTCCAGGGTACCAGGTGTTACTTCCTTCAGCTCTTTCTCCTCTTCTCCAGGAAGATGGAGGCTGCACTGCTGACCGGACGGATGGAAGGCATTAGGGATCAGCTCAAGTCTTAGAGTTAACTGATTTGCTCAGATGCCTGACATGAGAACCCAAGACTTAGGAAATGAGAAGTCGTATCAAAAGCAAAGCTTCACATTTATTATACTATTTTTAGTCAGAGTCAGATTGGGCCAAAACTGCCTTTTTGGGAGCTTAAAAGAGTTGTTTGTGTCAACGTTGCTATACTTTGTCAGGGAGGGCAACGAAATTGCGGCTACAGATGGAACTCTTCCAATTCTGTCACCTTTTGGTCTTTTTGTTTTATTTTTGGTACATTTCAGTGTTTAATAAATCCTTTTATTGGGTCCCATGTACCAGCTGGTGTTCTCACATGTTAGCTCTGCTGTTGATAATAATAGAAATTCTCGTAGTGTGTTGTCTGCCTCTGGGAAATGTCTTTGACACTGGTTACAAGGTCCGTCACCGCACACACGCCCAAGCATGTCGGCTATTGACAGCACCATAGCTGTATATTTCTGTGCTCTGGCTCTGACAAGCACGTCGGATAAATCCAATGTCAGTGTGGGTGCTGTCGCCACTGTTTCAGCCACCCACACAGCTGTGGACAGCTGTTAGGACATGGTGGCCCTCTGCCTCTAACTATAGGCCACGCACCGACTTTTTCCATAACTCCCAAGTGTTGTATTAAGGCTTTATAGCCCTATATTCACATATATGCGAGCATAGGCTTTACATGCCAAAACAATCTGCCCTCTTTGTACTCTGTCAGCAGCTCAGACTGTACTTTTTCCTAGGCTGCTTTTGTTCACAGAGCATGTCTCCTGCCTTTCCTGTGATCACCTGTGATATAATAATCGCACACAGATCCTTTGATGGCCTGAACCAACAGCTGAAATGATGATTACATACCATGCCCGGTCATAAAGAGACAGCAAGAAAGTTCACATTTTGTTCTAAAAAGCTTTCCTTTGATTTCTCCATTTCAAAGTCTGGTATCATACAAATATGCCGGGCAGAGATTATGCCCCCCCCCCCCTCCATTTTATACATGCTGCTCTCATCACTGAGAATGGAGTGTATCCATAATAACTTGCACATGTCCCACTTTTGTCTTTGCGGTTTTCATTCGGCTATAAATTGAAGGTAGACACTTTTTTCTGTGCCTCTTTGGGTGATGTGTAAGACAGGTTTAAATGGATGTAATTTCACTTTGAAGCAATTGTGTGACTCATTAAATGGTGCCAGTTTGCGTGTACATTGCTGGTGGTTTTTGGAGCAGCACGAGGGCCCTCAGAGTCACCGTGCTTCAGGTCCTCCGCTCCGAAAAAAAAAAAGACATCTGGCATCCATTCTGGTGGGAAGGCGAGTGCCAACATGAACACATTAGGCGACGGACCAAATGCTCTCAACCCCAGTCTAACACGGAGCGCATGACAACCAAAATCGAAACCTTTCGGCGAGCTTCAGCATTTGCACTTCATTCTGTGTTGTGTTGCTCTAAAGATTTCCCTTCCCTGACGCCAGCACTCTCTGTAGTGAAACTGATCCTTATTGAATTATGAAGAAAGCATTGCACAACCGTGTAGCCCAGCCACTCTCAAATCCGCTGTGGTCGGCATAAAGGGGATGGTTAATTTTTACATTAGAGAGACTAGAGATGATTTGGTGAGTGGCATGTTGTCACTACTCCCCAAATGACCCCTAAGCCTTCTGGTTCTTATTGGTACATCCCATCCCACCCCCTTCACAGCTTAGCTGACAACCCACATCTCCTCTAGGAACACAGGCAGTATGTCCTTTGACAAAACAGACACAATAAACATTCATATTAGCTAGTATTCCCAACAGCACGGTCACTGTTTAGTTTGCAGCTCCTCGTACCTTGCAACATTCGCTGTGGTTTTCATTGGAAAACAATTGTATAAGTGTTTTACTTTCTAACCTTTCCATGGCAACATGCTGTCAGGCCATCCAAAAATTGTTTGTGGTTTGAATTTTGAAATATATATAAACATTGTTATATAAAATATGTCATGGTTTTGACTTTCTGTCTGCTCATTTCTGACTTTCTGTCCCACCAGTAGAGTCACTTGACCTGCTCCTCCTCCCCACTCACCAGCTCACCTGTTCCCCATTTTCCCATCAGAACCCTACTGTACATACTGGTCCATTTCCACTTGCGCTCTGCCATGTTGTCTCTGTGTCATGTGCCTTAGCTTTCCAGTGCTCTGTTCTTTACCTGCTTGTTTTGGTTCTAATTGAGTTCTGGACCTTGACTATGTTTTGTTGGATGGTACTTTGTTTGCCTGTTTGGATTCTTGTATCTTTGATTTGTTCTAAAAAAAAACTTGTTTACATCTGCTCCCTGAGTTGTGCCTTTGCTGAGAACCATGACAGCATCCCTCATCAACACTGGCTCCAAATTTTCACGCTTTTAGGTCCTAAAATCCCAAAATACTGGATTGTGTGACTTTAAACTTACTGAATGAAAGACGTTTAATAATTTTTCTTTAAGTTTGGTTCACGAATGTTTAATTAAGATACTACAGAAACATGTCTTGCGCCCATTTTCCTTCATGTCCACTATTTACAAGCAGTGTCAAACTTGCTAAAATTGATGTATCAGAACTTCTCCCTAAACAATTTTATGAATACTGCCTGCCAGCCAACCTGGCTGGTATTTGAATTGATATGCTATCTGGAAAACCTACGCCCAGCAGATTTATAGTACACCATTTGAATCAGCAGGGCTGGTATGATTTGCCAGTAATGGCCTTGAAAAGTGATCATGCTGTTTTTCAGTTATTTTTCAAAACTGTTGAAGATATACCCTTTGAAGTCTTGGAGTGATAAGTTGTAAATCAGCGAGAAATACACACTCTTAACCTGGGATCTAATACATTTGAAGCAAGTTCATAGAAGGGGAATATTATATATTTGAGAAATAAATCAACACCAGGCTATAGACAACATGTACTCCATTACATGTCAGTCTATCATGTCATCTTATGTAAAATGAATACATAAAAAGATAAAAAATAAAAGGCAACACAACACAACAAACAGCGCTATATTACAGAACTTGTGGTTCCTTTTGTTGTTGTTGGTTTTTTTTTTTACCTAGTATCATACTGTAGTGTTTTGATGTCTTCTTTGAATTCAGTGTTTTCCATCCATCCTATTGTCAGAGCTATGGACAGAAGATCAAGGTTAGGCATCATTTCATTCAAATATTCGATATCTCATTTCAGAGTAAAACTGCAACATCTTGAATGTGACTCTGTATGGAAAACTCTGGAGCGGTGGTGCACATCTGACCTTGGGGATATGCTAACGCTGTGGCTTTGCGGAGATTTAACAATTGTCATGAAAACATTAAATTGAGACCGCTGCATCTGGCAGTCAGACAATAATGCTGGTACATCACAGTGCTGCTTTTTAGTGCCAAGAAACGATGACTCATTTCTGATAAACATCTGCATCATAAAATAAGAGCGTGGCCTTGCTTGCGTCTCGGTAATGGTACAGTGAATATCAGTAATGCGAGCAAGCACTTTTTTTCACTGAATTATAGTTTATTCAAAGCATACATCTGCATCTGATACAAAATACTAGGCACAGATTGAGTGAGCTCTGTCATGGTTTCCACATTTTACAAGGGATGATTAGTAAATTATCAGTATAATTACAGTATTTCTCTGTTACACAGCACCATAAACACTACTGCCATTTTTTACATAAACAATGAATGTGTTTTTTTTCTCTTTTTCTTCTGTTTACTGATAGTTTCCAAATTGAACAAAGTGACAATACAATGACATATGGTCAATACAGTAGTGACAAAGGTGCAAGTAGTAACTGAGATAGAAACATTACAAAACCAAGACAGGACAGATATTACAAACCAAAAACATGACCCAAGACTAAGACTAAGGACATAAGATTAATTAATAATAAAATAAAAATATTATATATATATGTTGTCTGCAGTCACTATTTTAATGTTGCTAAAATACCTGATCAGTCATTGAAGGATATCTGGGAAGTCCAGGTCTTACTCGAAAGAGGGGTTCCACATCTTGCAAAACTTTCTCATGGAGCCCTTCATTATGCACCTGTTTCTTTCCACTTTAAGGAGTTCTCTTATCTATAGGTTATGGGAAGAAGGTGTAGGAGATTTCCACGTAAGCAGTACCAAGCATCTGGCTAGTAGGGTAACAAAGGCCTGGGAGTTACACTGACCACTGCAGTCATAGCATTAGGTTCAATCAATTTTCCAGTAACCTTCGACAATGATCTAAAATGTTTCTCCTGGTATGATAGTAATGCAGGACAAGATCAGAGCATGTGTGCATGATTCACTGATCCTTAGCAACACCTGTCACGAGTTGGGTCCACATTGAGAGCCTAACTTTTGTCAGGTGTGTGGTCCACAAGTCCAAAAGTTGCTAAGAGATCTCCTCTTCCATAGTAGTTCATGAAGGAAAACTAGGGAGTGAACCTGAGCATATATACAGATTGGGTGTTACGTGTCCTCATTCAGCCTGGAGGGAAGTACCTTCACTCATGAGACAAAGTTCTTACCAAGGCCAAACTTGTCAAAGGTGTAAAAAAGATACCTCCACTCCCTGTAATCAAAGGACTGTTCTGTATCTAATATCCTTTTTTACACCCAAATTAGCAGGTATGAGCAGATTTTTTCAATGCGGGTAAACCTGCTAATAAAAGGCGACTGACCCGTTTCCACTGCCAGTTGGTTTGCCTGTCTGTTCAGACTGAGGACACACACAACTGCAAGGAGCGATTTCATCACATGCAGTTACAGAGCACACACATGGAAGCAGTGGAGAAAGCAGCGAGCAGCTAGCTGCTGTGCAAACTGCTAAAACAGTGCTTCTGTGAGTGTCGGAGCCACCATGTGAGGCCCTTCAATCTGTATTTGTGTTTTTTTAAACTTACTTCAGGGTTGCAGCTCAATGTTTGACCCCTGAGCGCATTGTAGCTGCAGTGTTTCTGGTGTAGCACTGTGCTGGGCAGGTGAAGGCCAGTTTACAGTGCCTGTGCAAGGAAAAGGGTTAAAATTAGCATGTTTGCCCAGGTGTTGTCTTTACATCAATGCTGATCCGAGCCGCAGCAAATAAATACCCGCATAAACTGTAGTCATTTGACCCAGGAGTGAATGCTGATTCTACCCTTTCCCACTGCCGATAAAAGCCCAATGTAAGCTGGTCTTAGTGGGTTTTTTGTCCAGTGGAAAAGTAGCTTAAGGATATCACAGCTTCTGACTCGGTAGTGTGAAGGGGGAAGTGTATAATATTAAAAAGTCTTAAGTTAAAAAAGAGTCCCTATTTTTAATGAACCCAGTTTGGTCAGAAGAGATAATGGTTCGTAGCACTGTTTCCAAACTTAGGGCGGGCATTTTATACAGAAATTTAAAATCAACATTTAACAAACAAATTGAGAAGCAGTGGATCCATATTCTTTTTTTAAAATAAGAGCGAGTGAAGCACGATTGAGTGTTGGAGGTTAACCAAGATTTAAGTGATTCACCAAACATATCTATCAAATGGGTGCTAATTTGTGTTGAAATTTCCTGTAAAACTCTATTCAGTAGCCATCTGGCCCTAGACATTTGCATCCTTGCACAAATGTAAAAGCAACAGATAGTTCAGTTATAGTTATCGGATTCTCCAACTCCTCAACTATATCAGGGTGAACCAGAGGGACGTCTGGTAAAATGAAAAAGTCCTGTGTGTCGGAGTTGGTTTCAAAAGGGTATAACAAAACATAGTAATCTTTTGGGATCGATGTAATATGTTAAGATGTTCAAATTTGGGGATTTTGGTGAAAAGAACTGGTCTGACGTAATTGGTGGGACAGTACTCTGCCAGCTTTGTCACCCTGTTCATATTAATTACTTCTGGCGTTAAGGATTAGTTCAGCAGCATGGTCTGTTGTCAACGTGTTGAATTCTGATTGTAGACAGAGGTGTTCTCCAAACACATCTGGGGTTGGTGAAGTGGCATATGGACTATACAGCTGTACCCTTTGTTAGTTCAATAATTTTTTCCCTTTTTCTGTTGACTTACATAACCGATTATCTGCCCTCCAATATAAACCTTCAATGTCTCAATACAGATGCAGAGATGTCAGGGGTCTTATAAAAATACCAATTTGGATGGAAATCAATTCTACATAGTTTTCATCCAAAAGTAAACATATGTTTGACAGAACCCCTAGACTCATTCATGAAGGCTTTAAGGGAGCTATTTCTAAGTTTTGCAATTGCTACATAGCCAATGTTAGCATTTACAGCTATTTACTTACCAGTCTAGAAGAAACGTTCCAAGTTCAGCATAAAACTTCACTCTTTTACTGGTGAGTTTTCTCCAGGGTTGAAAAGCAACCCTCTTGTTTTACTTCTTTTTCTATTATTTCTTTTCCCCTACTGAAGTCTGCATGCTAACCAGTGAGCTCTGGCCTGGCTGCGTCATCTAATCACTTTTCGATAGCGAATCATCGTAACGTCCAGGTTGTCCTGAAGAAGCAGCCTTGTTTAAGTGTATAATAGCCTCTTGTAAATGCAATGATGGCTGAAGGCCTTTGGAAGACTGCTATGCTAAGTAAACAGCTGTTAATGCTAACACTGGCTATGTTCCAGCAGCAAAAACACAAAAAAAAATACAAATAGCTCTGTTAATTGTCTTGCTACCTCCATGGAAGAGTGATACAGCTAAGCTAGCAATTTAAGTCACCTCCAAGGAAGCACAAAGACATATCAGGCAGGTTAGACAAGAGCTGCCTAAAGACATCATTATCCCCTTCAGGGGATATTGATGTCTTTAGGCAGCGTCACTAGTGAATGTCTTTACATTCACTAGTGAGGTGTATCATACTCGGGTGCTGGGGTATCATACATCCTGCCAGTAACAATTAAATATCTGCCATTTGGACCGGAGACCACATCAGAACATAGAAAGGGAACTTGCTATGGAATGATGGATAATAAGCATTACCGCTCCACCCACTCTTAATTCTTGGATACAGACTAACAGAATTGATACATAAACCTTGCTACAATATTCTTAATTCAGTATTACTGCATGCATCATACACATTTGATAACATTCTTTGGATTGGGTTTCATTAAGGGGATAGCGAAGTACAAATAAATCCCCATTTCACTTGATGCAAAAGGACAAAGATGGATTTCCCAGAGGAAATTAATGGGGCTTAGAGCATTAAAGGGACCCCTGGTGATTTTTTCCAAATCAATTCTGGCTACAAAAAAAGTTAACTTAGATTGACTGCATCTGCAAAAGTCAATAAGATCACTTAAACACTGCTTGCTAGATGAGGACTGAGCTGCAGAAGACATCAACTTAATCTCAAGTTTTCCCTCCTTGCGCCAATGTCTGTTCCGTTAAGTGGTAAACACAATTTAAAAAACTTCAGCAAGCCAAGTGATAATCAATAGCTTTCCCTCTTCTGTTTAATCAGACGGTGATATTTTTAATTTGTTTGTTTGTTTGTTGCTAAGATACATGGCTTTATCTAGAATATTTATTTGCTCCAGAGGTTTCTCTTGCTTTGGTTTGAGTCAGCATTTTGTACCGTTTGCAGTCCTTGTGGAATTCTCTAATGACAGTCCCAATTTGGAGCTTTAATTCAGCGCTGAACAGAAAACACTCTTCTCCTCAGCTGGTATGAAAAAGCTGCCTCCATCACTGGCCAAAGCCATTGTTTTACAAGTGGAAACCCCAACGACAATTATGCCTTACTGGTTACGGTTTGGCCGAGTGAGATTGCAGAAGCCTTCTCCTCATGCTCCTACTCAGAATGTGGCTTTCCACAGTTAAGGCGAAACAAACAAACAAAAACAAACAAACAGACAAAGAGACCGAAAGCTGAACAAACCATAGAGGATAACATCGCCAAAGACACAACGACACGGCTGACAGTTTCCAGAGCTGTCACTCCACTGAGTTCCACAGACCCAGTAATGCACATAAATGGAGGATTAGTGGTCAACCTTGGAAACACATGTGCTGAAAGCAAAGGAAGTGGAGCAAAGAAGGAAGCTTGGCACGTGCAGCAGCTGTGTGGTTGTAGGCACTGCAGGACTCTTTGATCTTCTGTACTCAGGTGTGACAGGGCTTTGGCAGACAGCAAGCCTGGTGCAGGCTGAGACTGGGGCTGGATGGGCCCATATGGTCTCAGTGAGAGCGTGAGAAAGGGCACCTGCCATTGGGCAAAGAACAACTCAACAAAGTGCTGAAACATTTCCCAAAAACTTCTGAAGTGTGGAGGCCCGGTCAGCTAGGATCTGAAAATGACTTTTTAGTTTGTTTGAAACTCTTTGGTGCTCCAGATGGATTTATTTGATAAAATTGGAAAGCACAAAGATGATTTGAAAGTAAATTTGGGATATTGCATCAGATTGACAACTCATCTGACACTATCTAAATTATCCTGATGTGGTGAGCTCCACCCATGGCTTGTCAAAATTGATTGCATCACAGTAATCCTTCTGCACAGTCTGCTATTACTGCTGTGTACATCTTTCATAAACCGATACCACTATAAAGGATGATTACCCCTGCATTAATGGTCCTAGGGCTGATTGCATCTCATATAGCAACTGTCATTGTGTTGACCCTTTCATGAACAGTGTTCAGCTAAGCTCCAAAGGAGCCTAATAGGCTGTGGTATAAAAACATGGTGCCATCATCAACTCAGCAAATTCACAGTTCGTCTGGTAACCCGTCTTAAGGTCTTTCAATAAATCAGTCCAAGCAAGGATTTATGAAAATGACTGAGTGAACCCAGAGGTCACAGGCGGTTTAATTTGATACTTGGCAGTAAATCCTCTAATTGTTTTTCAATGCGCCTTTACAGTTGTACAATAATACCACAAGAATACTAGCTTGCATATCTGGATACATAAAAGGAAACAAAATATCATTTTTTTATGAGCTGTCTGCTGGACACACCTATGTTTAATAAAATTTTGCATTTGATTTTGCCCTATAAACCTTGTCTGAAAAATAGGAAATTAGCCTGTTACCCTGATGCTTAATGTACTGCATGTTTTTTAGGAAGCCAAGTGAACCATTACTGCCATTTTGTCATGATTTGGCGGGCTGTGTTTCAGTCCTGGGCCCTATTATTTCTTATAGGCTAATTAAGACATTAGCCATTATAGAAATTCCTCCACACTCTTTGTGGAGTTAAACCGTGTCCTTTCGACTTGTTCCAACTCCCTCAGTGCCTGGGCAGAGCGTAGGCCTGAGGTTTTCCCCTTCCGCAGATGTGATTTCTGAAGCAGAGACAGGAGTTAGTGACCGCTATGACCTTTCTGACCCCGTCAGCGTCCATCCAACACAACAACCTAAGGGTCCAGACAGATGAAATGTTGAGCTCTTTCACTGTATCCTGAGCAGCAAAGCCTTCTTCCTCTGTTCCAGTTTTCACTGCGCCCTGACTGGAGTTTGTTAACTCCGTCATTTGCAGGGAGACTTTACAAAGGTCACTGTCTGTGTATTTTTCATTAACAACCTAGCGCCGCTCACTCCTCAGCTGGATAATGAGAACCATCGCCTCGGCAGATCGAGAGAAACATTTTTGGTGTCAGCAAATGTCGCAGCTTGATGGCATATAAATGTAATTTATCAGCGTGTTTATGTTGCCGGTTTAGTAGGACATTTTTATGCCCCACTAGAGCAGGGATGCTGTGTCAGTGCATAATGACAATGTCACTTGCAATAACAGACAGATTTGGTATTTGTGGCGTCATCTCATAAAGCAGCTCTGCACAGTTTGTGAACTGTGACAACTTTATGATTGTATTTTTTTTCTCTTTAGAATAACTTTTCTGTATAAGCATAGTACACTGTAAAAGAACTGAGAATACACTGGACTTTTGACAAGACAAGAATAACCTTTTGTTCTTTAACTAGTCTTCTACTGTGTGTGGATACTATCCTCAAGGATGACAAAGTTTTGCTTTGAAATCAATATATAAAGCTCTAATCTTAAGGGTACCAATAGTGAATGTGTTGGACTAAAATTTACAGGAGGCAGTTCAAATGCCATTTGGTCATTTTAACATGAAGGCTGAGTTACTCCACGTGCACACTTGGTACACACGCATAAAGATACTGTAATCTTCAAACAATATGAGGGATTGAACTTCTAAGGCTCTCACATCATGTCTGCGATGGAAGGGACACTTTTATGGCAGCACTAAAAGAAGCTGGCTGAACTTCCATGTTTGATCCTCCCAGGGAGTAGAAAAAAAGGGTAACACTAATCAGTTCAATGCCTTTTGTTTTCTGCATGGACTTAACAGCACCATCACGAAGTAATTGTCAGTAATTTTGCCTTTTAACCCAATTCCCTTGCAGATTCAGAATTTTCCAAAGCCTTGTCTTCATCAGATTTTGTAGGCATGTCCCAAGTGTCGTGGGCCAAACTGTGTTGTCGATAACAATTAGACATACTGACAGCTACAAAGAAGGAGGAGGCTCCATAATAACATGTAAACAAGTTGCAAAATGGATAAGAATAGTACAAGCTGCAGTTAGGCCCATGATGCTGTTACAGTATTGGTTATTACTGATCAAAGCATTTGTGCTATTGGATAATGGCCATGCTAGCAGTCCAGCCACTGGCGCGCCATCATGGAGGAGCTTGATAACAGAGCTCATTTGAATTTAGCCGTTTTGCTAGAGAGGTTTTGCTTGCCAGCTTATTCATGAGGTGTGCATTCCCCATTTCTGCTGTCATTGCTGGTGAAATGGATTTCATATGGATGACTGTCACCACATCAGAACCAGACCAGCCGATCAATTATCACTTCTTCAAACTGATGGCTTTTGCTTTGTTTCAAGTGAAAGGCACCAAATAGTTAAAAGAAAAAAAAAATCATAAGGAGAAAAAACATAAACCCTGAAACAGAGCGCGTGCAATGGCAGGCAGAAGACTCATAAATTCTTTCCTGGGTTTGAGACTAATCAACAAGCCTTTTTTCATTTGCTTGCTGTTGCCATTTTTCATGGATCGTTTCACCTCCACTAAATATGTGCACAATCACGCTGCCTCTCTGAAATGAGAAAAAGAAACATGATTTCTCTTTGTCTTCAATCTTGTAAACCACAACATTTGTATGTTGTCCAGTAATGACAATGTCAGACAGAACGAGCCCCAGAGGGCTTTCTGGGCTTGAGTTCTGAAGGCCACAGGCTGACAGATACATGTAGGAGAACAAGGCAGAGGGGAAGCCTCATCATGCATTTGTGCAACCACCACCCCAGCCCCTCATGGCCAAGACTTCTTCAGTGACCGGGATAGCATAACCTCAAGTGGATGACATATTCTGATGGCAGACGCTCACAGGAAAACAATGTTTTTGTACAAGGGTGTAACTGTTATTTTTTTTTTAACAACAGTAATTCCACAGTGACTACAATCAATCAATCTTTGAATCTTTGCTGTGAGTTCAGGCTGACGAAACATGGTGGAATGCATAAACTCATGTCTGTTGGTTGAATTGGATCCTTTAAATGGTTATTCAAGTCTTGCTACCATTACTTCAGCACACATACATATGGGCCATCACGGTCAAACTTCATTGCTGTACTACAAAGGTATTATGATTTAAGGTAGTGTATAGATTTACAAATTGTTCCTTGAATATCTGTGATTATAGATTGTGATTATTGTAGTAGTAACCAATACAGGCTAGCTGAGGATCTTCATGTATGATAAGCTTTACTCCAAAGATGAAAATGGCTCTTGTTTAGTCAGTTGGTTCACCACTGTGGTCTAGTGAGCCATGATGACATTTTGTACAGACATCCGAGGTCTCCAGGGGGTGACTCCTACTTTAACTTTGGTGATCCCCTCACTTTATTATAGGGTTTTAGTGAAATATTTCACCAACTTCTCGATGGACTACCATGAAACGTGGCACAGACACTCAGCTCCCCCCTCAGGATACATTGGAATAAAGCAAAATTTTAACAAACTGGTTTATGGGCACATACCTGTAAAAGTAATTACACTCCCACCACCCTCAGCTGTACTTAAGACTTTAGTGGTCATCAGTGGCTACTGGCCCTGATCTGCATGTTCAGTGTCTTTGTGTTTGGAGTTTGAATCTTTTCACCATGTCTGCAATAACGAGACAGTAGCAGGGATAAAGGAGATAAAAAAGGAGAAAACCAACAGCAACCTCCTCACTTCACAGATGTTTGATAGCACACAGTATATTATCTGTATAAGCGATGTAGTGATGATTAATCAAAGGTGGGAGGGTGGGGGGGTCTTTTTACTGATTACATTTGTTTCATACACTCAGGCTGGGAGGCGTACATGCACTTGTTAAAAAAAATGACTGTAACCTTGAAATGAAAGATGGCATGTCCTGCATTTGAAAACAGAACACTTATATTTACAATTTAAAATTCAAATGGCATTGTAAAGCTATTAATATTTGCTTTCCAGATTTCAAAGTTTTCTACTCATTTGTTTCTTGAAATAAATTCAGAGAATCAGAGAAAACACAGCGATCCACTCCAGCCCAATGCGGATTATACCTGTGTCAAAATGCTCGACACATCTTCACAAGTCCTTAACAAGTGCAAGTTCTGCATGACAGTGAGATTTCAAAGAGTTACACCACGAGCTGTGATAGTACACACGACTGCCTGTGTAAGTGAGGAATCTTTACAAAGAGGCCTTCAGCGTCCCAGGAGATGTCCTCATCTTCACGGAGAAAGGTAATACAGAGGACAAACCATACCAGATACTGCAACTATCTCTCTAATGTATATTTATAGCACTTCACTTGCATTTAAAAACTTTAAAAACCTATCTTAGAATGCTAAATATATTTGATCTCCTTCTGAGCATAATGCAAACGGATAATTATGTTTACTTTTTTCTGCCTATTGATACATACACAGTTTTCCTTATGAATACAACAGACAGTATCAAAGACAAGCGTGTTCCTACAAGGAAGCTTTGTGACTGCTCTCTAGTCTGCAATTTGTCAGCATGATATTTATATTGGCTTTCATATCTCCACTGGCACTAATGCCTTGTGGTCTGATAAACAAGAGAGGAAACTCCACCATGAAATAATCTACTTGTTTCACTATTAATTCCTTTTTCATTGTCCCTATTTATTTATTTATTTTCTCATATGGTTGGTGCTATTAATGGTCTAACAGTTGGAAATGGCCCACAGGTAGGTTCACATCCAGGTTAGGTATAAAGCATCTGAACTCAAAGCTGAGAATGATTGATCCATCAACTCTTTAAATACGAGGCTCTCAGGTAGTACCAGCCATCAGTGGTGTGGCCTCTCTGTCTGTCTCCTCCTGTTTGAAGATAAAATCAACTTGAGCTTATTTCAAGTACAGTCCATGTCATAATACATTTTACACAGACATTAAATTTTGACAAAGAAAAGTAAGCAAAGAGGTTAAAGTCATAATAGCCATTAAAATTTAACAGAGGACAGTATGGAGTCGCTTTACCTCTGACAGCTGATCAGTCGCGCTCCTTCTCTTGAGTTGGATCGGCACTCGGCTCCATGCTAGTCAATCATCAGGAACAATAAACCACGTAGCTGCAGGCGTGACGGCGTGGAGAGCGGAGAGGAGCTTGGTGGCTATTCGTCAGACTAATTAACCATACAGACAGGGCCCGGCACCATAACCCAAGACAATTCCAATCTGAGAGGCTGTAATTGAAGTGACAAGTTAATTACAGGCTGATATTATCGTGCGTTCCTTGTAACACCCCTCTCTAACCCCCTCCCCACTTCCCCTTTTCCTCCTGTCTCAGTCTCTTTCCTGTTCTCTTGAACCTGCTCTACCTCCCATCCTCAGATGTGTTAATTATCATTGGAAGCCCAACAGGTTTTGAACTTGCGCACATGCCCTCCTATACCCCTGACCTTTTCACCTGTGCTGGATGTATAATTAAACGGAAATAAGTCCACTTTGTCTCATTTTCATTTACAACATTTATGAGCTGCACTTTGTCGACTCGAAACTCCCACCAGCTATGGCGACAGCACTGCCACCACAAGCTGCTAGGCGCAGCCCTCTCCACCCGATCCCACCCAACACCTCTGTGCACCTCTGTAATTAGCGTTAGCATCTTCTTTAAACAAGCTACATAAAGTTTAGTGGCAGGATTAAATCAGATCATTACCATAATATGGCTGTGCAATTTGCCCCTATCTCTCTGCTTTTCCGCCACATCAAAGCCCGGCGGAGCACTGGTGTAATTGGGCCATGCCGCCTTGTCAAGATGATTCAGCCTGATGGCTGCTCCTCTCCCTGAAAAACCTCCTGGGCATGATAATTAATGGAGAAGAAAGTCAAGTCAACATGAAGAGAAGAAGGAGGAGGAGAGAAAGGGAATAAAAGAAAAAAAAACTTTGGACAGCTCCACATGAATATTTCACACCTTTGACTTATTCAAAATTAACATTATCAATTTGATGTATAATGGATATTAACTTTGTCAACGTTGTTTCCTTTTAATCCAGCTATGTTTTTCATGATGTTCCTCAATGTGATTCCTTATGCTGTGACCTTATGAGTGGTTCTAATGATGTAAGTGAAGTGAAATCAAAGTTTGTTTGGCTCATTGTATCCCTCTTAGATCAATGTTGTCATTTCTGATGAGGTGTCGACACGAGGACAGCTGTCATTCAATGAGTTCACATCCAGATGATTTTGAGGCTGATTTCCCTTTGGAGTTAAGGTAACAAACAGTGCCTTGTGTATCTATTATAATTTCCTTTTCAAATTGTCTCGTGAGACCAACGCCAATGGCATTACAACAACCTCAGTGTCTTACACAAAATCAGTTTTCTTTGATAATTTACATCATTATGTCACCTTGCAGGAAGAATGCAAATTATAGGCCTGCTGTGCCTTTGTTGACACTCTTTGCCAACACACTTTGGTAATGAATAAGGCAAGGCTTCAAACACAGACAGGTGCTGGGCGTCTACTAACTCTCACTATGAATATTTGGAGTAGAAAGTCAGCCTGGGTCACTGTTGATTTGTTGCAAATTAGCACCATATGTTTTATCTCTGTGTTTACATATGAATGACTCAAAACACAGAAAGGGAGGCTGGAGGTGGGCGAGGGGATGAATATCGATGATTCCTCTGTATGCTGGGTTTGGGGGGTCGGGGGGGCTGGGGGCGGCCTGCCATTCAAATGTCCGTCATCTGTTCAGCCAGTGAGGGCAGAGAGACAATGCCGGTGACAGTTGGTGACAGAGACAGCTGGTTGTCCCACTAGCCCCTGCCTGTGATCCAGTGCGAGGTGACACTTCGTCCAAAAAAAGAAAAGGAAATTGGGAAAAAAACCCATCTTTGAGTAATCAAAACAGCAGGCCAGACGCCCTGCCTGCGCCAACAGGAGACCAGTGCCACGAGGACGCCCGGCTGGCACGTCAGACAATGCCTCCTCTGTCACAGCGCCCCACTACTCCTTCTTCCTCCTTCCATCTGCCCTTCCTCAAGTCTTCACCCACCAGCGTTGGGGCACTGGGGGTTGTCAGCTAAACCAAGTAACCTTTCCGCTCTTTCATTTCTTCCACCCCAAATTTGAATATGAAAAGGGACTCTCTCTTACCCAGTCAAAGACCATCACTTTAATGACATTTGGCAGTCATTTGATTTATTAGGTTTTAGAGGGAGGGGAGAAGAAATCCACTAAATATTTCATATGCCATGCTAATCCTTGTAATATTGCCAGCTGAAGCCATGTACCTGCACCGCTAAGACGTGAGGCACATGGATTTCTCGCAGTCAGATGGCTGGAAATGCCTGTGAGTCTACTGAATAATAAAATAGCTGTATTGAAATATTTAGACTTTGATTCCCATTAAAGGAATCTTTAAAACATGAGATTTACATTCTGGGAAGAAAAGAATAGTGATAGTAGAGACAGCAATCACAACACACTCACATAGAAAAACCTTCAGCCGGTCTGAACAACAGTGTCTCCCTCTGTGCTCCCTCTAAAAAGCAGATTTGGGGAGAAACAGACAACATAGGTTCAAACAAAGAGCACGCTACCACGGCAGAACAAATGGCTCACAAGGAGCAGTTTGCGTGATAGCATGTGTTGTGTTTCTACGGTTGATGTCGGGTGAAAAGCGCAAGTGACGAGAGATAGGGCATACACATATATAAAACATTCTGTGACAAAAGTAGCTTCAGAACTGGGAATGAAAGGAAATGAGGTGTCAGCAGTTTCATCCCACTCGCAACACTTCTCTCATCTCATCCCTGTTTGACATTTCCACAGCTGCTGCGAGCAGTAAGCGGCGTACTGAGGATACCAATGCTCCCTTTGTTCACGGAGCACTTTGTCCATTTGACTGCGTTCCAGAAAGACTGAGAGAAGAGACAAAGAGTGACAGAGACATAAACAGAAGCATGTGGTTGACTATCTGCGTCCCCGGCCCTCGTGGCCTGCAGTTGGCTGACAGTATACAGGCCTGATGTGCAGGCATGGAGGCGAATGTGCCACATGGTGACTTCTTGCCTCCCATCTCAGGACATTTCTGGTTAAATTTGTCTCTCCCCACAAGTCCTTGGCAGCCGCCTCTCCCTCTTTCATATTTGACATTGACCTTGCTGTGACATCACCCCCTCTGGGCACTGTGGCATCACTGAGAGATATGATGAAAGCATCCGACGGCAGGCCACCATGACTACACAGAAAACAGACACCGCTTTGAACTCTCTGTCTTCTTTTGTTTTCGCTGCAGTTTAAGAGCAGGGGTGGTCACAGGCCAGCACAGCTCGTCGTAATGTGCGGCTCACATGTGGCCAGAGCCTGAGTAATGCTGTTTCTTTGGTCGGGCCATGTCGAGAGACGTGCCACAAATATCCACAGACTAAAATAACAACAACTGTACGACAGTAAACGCTACAGATCTAACATTTCATTTTTAACCAACCAAAACCAGCATGCTTTTCTATTCTGTTCCACATAACTGCACTGCTGTAGGCTATTTGCAATATGCAATACCCAAAGGCTTTGGAGCTGGTAAGATGAGAATTCGCTCTGTTGACTAGAGAAGAAACTGTGATCTTCCTGTTCCCAGCAGATTCTTTTACTTTGGGAATATGTGTCACAGTGGCATATGTCACATATTAGTATTGTTTGCAAATGTGATATCTGCGCTCACCTGCCTTTAAGAAGACATGATGCATCTCATATATCTATGTTGTATATACAGCTTGTCACTTATTAGGTGATGTCCTCTCTCAGCTTATTGTGGAGCAGAATGAAGACCCCTTGGAATCTTAAAGAAGGAGATGAAAACCCAGAGGAGACAGAGTTCTGCATCTGCAGTGAAGGGGATTGTGGGTAATGAAGCAGATGCGGGTGAGGCTGTGTGGATCTGTGTTTGTTTGTGTTGCACGTAGGACGCATATGCACATGCATACTCTACGTGTGCGTGTGCATGGGTGCTCATGCTGGAGCTCCTAGTTATACATGCTGATCACAACTACTGGGTGTGTAATTGGACATAACAGGCGTCACTCGGGCGGGGTGGGCGGGAAGAGGCAGTGTGGCTCCTTGCAGGCCCAGCTAGTTAATTTGCACACAGTGATATTCCCGCGTTGACAACTGGAGGCAAATAAATGAGCTGGGAAGAGGCAGCCAGACGATATGCCACCACGCACCCGCTGCTTGATTTGCCACCAGGGTTTCGGCACCCAGGTAGCACAATTACTGCCCATCCTTTCTCCTTAAATTGTGAAGCGGAAGAGAAGTGACACCCATAAGGCGTGCATCACTGTAATCGAATCTAAATGAAGGCTGTGCATAACCAGAGCTCCCACCTGAGACACTGGGAGAGATGTGACCGTGCCAGCCTGTCAACACCGTGTCAACACACCTGTTCACAGCCCCGTCCGCATGCATAATCACACCAATCATTAGAGTGTCAATGATGATAATGTAAATATAAAGACTGGAGGCAGGAAAGAAGAGGAAGAGCAGGAGAATGACGGGCAAAGCCTTAGCTCAGAGCACAGAATAGTGATTGTAAGCGTGAACAATATAGCAATGGGGAGGAAAAACGTTCATTACATTTTGATCAGTTACGCTGAGGTTACTTCAGGTGGTAAGAATAGCACACACCACACCTGTGCCAGAGAGAAGCTCATGTAACATTTTAGGTTAGCTGCAACTTTTAGAGGTAACTTTTAGCAAACATGACCAGCAACAGCTGATGGCTGTTGGTTAGGAGACAGAAATATAGTTCATCTTCTCAGGGGTGTGCCTTCTCATTCTCTTTGTAAATAAGTTATGTTTGGTGATGCCGTTAGGGCCAAACCATTCAGAGTTCCTTAATGAATAAATGTGTGAGCTAATATTAGCTTAAAAAGTCTGATTTGTTGACAGCTCATTGATGTGCATGGTGACAGACTAATGTTGAGTTGTAGATGGGACCTTTTTTAAACACCACTCAGTTGTATGTAACAATCTGAAATAATGAGCTATGTGCATTAAAATACATCTGGCCCCTGGCTCGAAATGCTCAGATTGTGACACATGGTCACACATGGTTGTATCTGAAAGCTGGTTAGCAAGGTAGCTTGTTAGCTCAACAATGCTGCACAAAAATTGAACATTGCTGTCACTTAGCCAACTACTCCTATTGAAATCCATCCAAAAGAGCCATCACATTCATACCTTCGATATTCTTGCTGATGGTGCACTGCAGTATGTCAGAGCTAGCTAGGTTAGCATTGGGCAAGGTGCGGTGTAGTTGTACTGCAGAAGCATGTATGACAAATTCAGGCTGCAAAAACTTACGTACAGTTTTGGCTTAAAGACATAGTGTAGTGTAGCGTATAAAGCAGTATTGCATATGCATTTAAAAAATAGGTTGTTTGGTCATTGTAATTCTGTAAGTCAAGTGATAATAAGGTGTTTAGCACTACTGCCATATCCTCTCGGGACAGTTAACTCCTCCTAGTATGAAACCTCTACTAACTAGTATGCACAGTATGTATTTGTGTATGTCTACCAATATTAGACATTATTAGCTTTTGATAGATATAAACAAACTTTTGTTTTGTGGTTTACATTTTGAATTAGTACATATCGTGCATTTTTTGCAGTGGCATCACTGTGTCCATACATGCGTCTTAAATAGCTTGACATTTTAATGGTTTTCACCATAGTGACTCAGGTTTACAGTTGAAAACCAGGTTATTGGTTGGACCTGACTGGTCTGTTGATTAATGTGTGGTGTCCTCATAAAAAACCATAAAGAAGACAATAGGTTATGTGAGGCGTCATTTGGACATAGTTGTGTGTTCATGCCTGTCTGCCTGTGTGTGTGAGTGTATGAACTTGCTCACCATTGCAGGAGTTTAAATCATTGCTGATGTCAGAAGGGACACGCTCCATGCCACCCAGCATCATTATCAGCACTTCCTGGTGCCAAAGGGGAAGCATTAAATCCTCCCCACCACCACAGCGATTGAGACTGTCACTGTCATTAACCCGAGGTGACGTTGGTGCAGGCCACTCAGCCTGTTAGCCTCGATCCCCATTGACATCTACACACCGCTAACCTGCCAGCAACATAGACGTATGTCTGTATAATGCCTGAGCCTGAAACCAGCCTGTTTCTATCACTGCTGCCTCTTGAGCAAAACTTAACTCTGCTCCTTAGTGGGAACCAGACTAAGCCAGACTCTATAGGAGTTACTGCAGATGGTCTCAGCGAGGAAGGGGAAGTTGTAGGTGGTGATTTTTTTTGTGCATGGGACACCCAATTCAGATGGACATGTTCAGAGTTGCTCTTTTATTTTGGTTCCACTGAATGGCTTTAAAATTGTTGTCAAGGTTCTTTGACCCCCTAAATGCATAACTCCTGTAAAATCAAATGTATGGCAAATAAAATTATAATTTTAACAAATTCAATTAGATTTTCCACATGTGACATCTGCCAACTCAAAAGAATTACTTGTAAAGAGGTAAAGCTTTGAGTTGTTGAGTTTTTTGAGACCTTCCATTCGCAAATTATTATGATTTGAGTGTTTTTGTGGCATAAAAAAGTTTATTATTATGCAAATAAATCAACGAATATCACTGTAACATTTGAGAAAAATCTTACTTGTCATCTTACAGTGTTTTCCTTGACATCATGTCTGTAGCCCAGCAGTAAGGTGCTAAATTTAGTTTTCCATGTTTTCGTTCCATAATCCCATCACTCCTGAGTTTCACTCATCCCACTGGCCCCAGCAGTCTCCTCAGTGAGCAATTTCCTTTCCTGTCATGAACACCAGTAGGGAGAGAAAAAACAATCGACAGCAAGGCTCTGGTCAAAGTAAGGATGGCGACACCCTGTTTAACGACGGCGTGTACTTTGTGCTGTAAGCATAACACGTGATTTACAGTACAGTGGATTTTATTTTAAGGGATCCAACTCCCTTCTTGGGTGATGATGAAGTGGCAGAGCTGGGATATAGGAAGTCGGCCAGTCTCTGGAGGCTTTGACCAGACATGTTTTCCTCTTTCTTTAGCCCACAATTAGAAGCGATAGTCTCCCACTCCTACAATGCCTCCCTCTCCTCAGCAGAGATATATTTATCTGAGGATAATTGGCCATTAAATCCTCACTTGACAACTGTGAAAATGCCACCCCAAGAGTAATCTGGCTGCCAGAAAATGACAACGGTTGGCAGAGCTGTCGACTGCTGGGAGCCACATCAGGAATGGATGGATCTATTCCACACACTCACATCCGTACACATGCACACATACACATCGCACAGAGCCGGCTGTCCTAATCAAATTCTGTCCTGTTCGCAGGGTTGTGATTTTCTTCTTCTTCTTCTTCTTCTTTTTTTTTTTTTTTTGAAAAAGGAAACCCCTCATTATGATCCTTATTAAAAGACAGGTCTGAGCACTCAGGATAAAACAGCATCTTTTTAAACCCTCCTGTCACTAAAGAGAAATGCACTTTTTAGCTTTATTTATTTTCATTAACTTTGCAAGCTCTGTGCTTTGATCACTTTATCGGGGTACTCTATATTCAATTACGGATGTCGCACTTCTTTGAAAGCCCTTATGTAAAATTGGATTCTTCTTAGCCTAGCGTCTGTCTGACTTGAGCTGATCCTTATCATACGGTTCAAAGTATCTGAGCTTACCAGCTTTTTGAGGCTGTCGAAAGCCTGGCCAAGGCAAATGAAAAGACAAGCACTGCGCTATAAATTTCTGTCCTTTTCGTCCAAGTGCCTTGGCTGTCTCTCAAGCTGCTAACACGAATCAGACTGAGCAGCAGATACAGTAAGTGTAATTATTCTCAAAGGATGAAGAGAAGACCAGGTCTTTGATAGTGTTTCAAATACCGGCCATAGTTAGCCCCTGGGTGAAAATTTTCCTCTATATATGTTTTCTTTCTTACTGATCAAAACCAGACTTTCTCTTACATTTGAAACATTTGCATTTTGAGGTTTAGACATTAATTAAGTTGTGTTTTCATAAAGGGAGTGTTTGACGAGAACTTCATGGAAAAGGTGGTGACAAAAGCGGATCATGATCAGTGAGGTTAGATTTGTACTCTGGGAGACGGCGGTTTCTGTTGGTATTGACATTTTGGATCACCTGTAACGTTAGTGCGTTTCATTGTCTGGCAAGAAACCAATGACCATGACAGAGTGGTTGCCATAGGAATGTGCATATTATCTCTCGCAGAGGAGGTTGAGGGGGTCTCTCTGTCTTTATCTGGTAAACGTGTTGAAAATAGAAGGATGATTGAGTTACTGTATATGCAGGGGAAGGGTGAGGTTATGGCAGAAGGAAAAGAACCTTATAAAGCTGCCATAAATTTATGGCTGGTCTGTGTCCACTGCAGTCAAAGATTTCTGACTAGGTAAGAATGCCGTGTATCAACTCTGCATCTGATCTAGGCCGGAGCTTAGACACTTACAGCACAGCACTCATGTACGGAGATGTTGCAGGCTTTTAGACAAAGGTAGCAGAGGAAATAGGGAAACCATGCTTTGAGTGTAGCCTGTCTTTTCAGATGTCATATGTGTTGCAGATTCAGGGGCTACTCAAATCACTGCACCCTGCCAGAGCATGTTTCAGGAAACACCCATCCCACGATTCCCCATCCAGGAAGCTGAGAGCTTTCTCTAATATTACTCAGATGGTACAGGACAACAGGCAGAGGATGAAAAAGTAATATTACTAATAATACGGTGAGTGGAAGGAAAAGGGTGGATTCTGCACTAAGAGCTCCAGACTATGTTGTTTATTAATTCAAAACAATGTTTCAGTTTCACAACCCATGTTATCAAAAATTCCAAGCTTGTCTTGAGTGCAATCTCATGTTGGAGTGATAATGGGACGGAAAGTACAGGAGAGGTGAGTAGAAGGTACGTAGCATAAACTATTCACCAGAGAGCACGAGATAGGAGGAGAGGGAGTGAGAGAAAGCAGTGTTTCTGTATTTCCATACCTCTACCCACCAGTGACAACACCCAAAACAGACACACTCTGCGTTTTAACAGTTTGTCTAAGAAGCTTTTGTTTGTTCCATTGTGTTTTTTCCTCTCTGTTGTTTTTTTACACCCCTCCTTCCACATCAGTCCTTTACTCTGGAGGCTGCCCCGCCGCTCACAAACAACAGCACTCTCCCAGTCGGCTCTGTTTGATGACCTACATTACATTCTCTTTGCATGGAGGTACAGCGGGCTTACATGTTGTGTGTGCATAAACTGCGGTGTAAATGACTCCCAACAAAAGGGAGGAGCAGCCGTACGGGGATGGAAATGAAAGTGCGTACCATTGTAGGGGACACATTGCATCAAGAGAGCTCAGTGTAGTCTAAACACCACCACTGAGGGTTTGTGTCACTGATGATGGCTTGCACTGGTACGATGTGTGTGTGAACATGTTTTATGTGCATGTGTGTGAATATATACATAAAGTACAGGACGTGTGTGCTCATCATGAGTTCGTCCCTCACACATGAAACACAACTTACGCTCCTCTGGGATCAAGTGGAAGCCACTTCCTTCCTCTGGTTTGACAAGTTGTATGTAGAAATGATACACAGCGATGCATCTTCTACTCTTGGGGTTGGGTGTGGGAGTCTCAAACCGATGTGCATCTTTAGATCTCTTCTCAGAAAATCAGCCCAAATGAGTTTCATCTGGCTGGATGTTGAGCATATTGGACGTGCTTTGATTGTAAAACAGGGCCCAGCAGTATGCAGGCCCTCCAGCGCCCCACATCATGGTAAAATCATGTACTCAAACCTCCGTTGTATGTACACTGATTGTGCTTAACAACCAAGTGTGCTAGCAAAACCACACATGTTCAGCATGGATGAAAAGTCAACTCCATGATGTTCATTCAACAACAGCCGCTTTGATTACTGCTTTTCAAGCACGGGCAATTTCACCATCTAAAAGCCACATCTCTTCAGTGTCTCTCCTCCAAACAGACGCTGCGTACACCCATGGCACTGTTGCAACTGTGTAATGTGTCATGTGAACGTCTGTTCACTTGGAAGTAAAAGCTCACTTCTGAAAGAGCCGTCACACAAATTAAGCCCCTTCGTTTCCCCCTCTCCAAAAACTAAAAGTTTTGGTGTTATCCCTGAGAGCAGCACTAAAGCAGAAAGCCAGTTAAGCCCCATTAGGAGCCTGCGCGCTGTGACGATCTCATTGGAAGTGCTGGATGAAAATTGCCCGGATTAATGTGTTAATCCACCTCTTTAAAATGCTAATGTCCATTTTATGCCCATTAAATCTCAGTGTGCGTTTTCTTTGATGCATGCAATTTCTATCAATTAAACACAGAGGAGTGAAACAGGCAGGAGGGAGATTAGTTCTCTTGCTTCAAGCATGAATTTCTCCTTTTGGTTTCATATTTATCTTGAATGGGGAGGGGGAGGGGGTGGGTGTTTGGAGTGGGTTTGTGAAATACAGAAGGAGAAATGTGAGGATATGAAGAGTTCTGGAAGCCCTGCATGCCTTTCACAGAGCTTATAAGAAACACTCAAACATACACTAGCAAAAGGAAATATGTAAACATACTACTAGTGATTTTTTATTTCAAGACTGTTTATTAAATATAAATCCATTAAAAATAGATTTATATTTATCTGATTTGATATAATTACATATTTACCCTGCTTTCCTCTGTAATATATTGCTTTTTTTTAACATTGTTGACAGTTGAGGGGAAAAACTATTACTCACTATTATATTAACTGCAGTTCTACCATTTATTTTCTAAGACATCTGTATATGTAAACTTTTTGTTGTTGTACTGAAGCTGTTTCACTATTTACTGCAGCACCATCAACTGAAGACCATGCACAGTTGATTGCATGATTTCATATGCACTGTATTTCAAAGTGATTAATTATTGTCCTGAATAAGTATTAATAGCTCCCTCTTGACATGTCTGCATAATGCTCTTATCCGATGCCAGTTCCACTACACGTACAATAAGCGTTGCTGTAATGTCTAAATAAATATTATAAACCAACGCTTGTACAGGTTACAGTTTGAGCTGTAGTGCCACAATAATATTCATGGAATAACCATAATTAGTTAAAGCTGATATTTTTATATTAGCAGTGATCAAAATTCACCCGTGTTGTTAAAGGTGTTGCTTGTAGTGATTTCTGTGTAGCTTCACAGCATCTTTCAGCTCATTCTTTTGGTTTTCTGGCTCATTCTCACTGCATCCATCAACTTTGTTTCCTGGTGCAGCGGGAAGCTAATTTCAGCAGGAAATCTTAGATGCTGCCCTCCATCACACAGCAGACAATGTTAGCCACTGGCTGGTAAAAACAGTGGAGTATTTAGTAGTTTAAGAGCCAATTATTTCCCTCTGGAATTGGTGGAGACCAAACTAGAGCTAAAAGGAGGGTCAGTAGTGGACTATTTGGTCAGGTATAGCTAGAAACACAACAGCAGATGAATGCTAATATAGCTGTGTGTCTGCTGAATGTGTGAACATAAGCAACTGCTTGGCAACATGATGCTAAACTATAACAACTTGGTAATAAGAGTCAGTGTAGTGATAACAACTTATTGCACTACCACCAAGTGCCCATGCAAACAAACAAATAAACAAACAAAACAATTAATGCAGGTTAGTGCTAAGGGCTCATGAATACAGTCAGAGTTTAGATGTTTAGAGAGTAATTAGTATGAAAATATTAGATGTGATTTAATAGGACAGTTATGATGTGAAGTTCTTCGCGTGAAGAGCTTTCAACCTGCAGTGACAGATGAACAACAAGAAAGTTTATTCCATCATTAGAGGAGGAAAGAGAGAGGGAAAAGGGAAAAGGACACTAGGCAATGAGCCAAATAGTAGTGGCCAGTAGAGGTAAAATCAAAATCTGTCATGGAGACATAGCTAATGAGACTGTGGAGTTAGCTATCACTGAGCTAAAACTAGAGGATGAGCAGCCCGTACCACAGGAGTATACTGAGTCCTGTCCATGTCATTCCGACAGCAAAATGATGAAGTTCACAGTTCACACACTGTACTTCCCTGAGTGCCTGACTCACAATAATATACACACATCAGAGCATTACCGATGTGATTCAGAGCTATCTTCCTATAACACTGACAAATCCACTTACAGATTAGTCAGTGCAAAGATCCAGAAAACCCTAGGTATTGATTATGGACCACAATCACAAATTACTAAGCTGAATCATGTGTCTGTGAAAGCCTGCAGATAGAATAAGCAGTTTGGATAGAAATTAACTGTGTGGTGAATCCTGTGGAATTTCTCATCCCACAAATGGCGGGATGACTCGCGGATGCCCTCACTGTTGTGCAAAGCCTTTTAAGACCAGGAGTGACATAGCTTGTCCAATCACAGAGGCCTCTGTGGCTGACCATAAAATGCTTCCAGATTTGTCACACACAGACACACACACACACAGACTCATTGTTCAGAGTTAAAATGCTTCCAGTAAACTCACATTTATCATGTGAGCACTATTTTTGAGGTAGAACGCAAGGAATGATTTATGGAGGCATTTCGACTTCTCTCGCTCTCGCCCTCCATCATGAGCAAAATATGCTGCCGTAAAAGTAAAATACACCCTGTGCTACATGGTGAAAATGTACTAACTCATATTTTATTTACTCAGGCATTGTGTGACAAGTTGCAGTGTGCCAGTGGAAGGGCTGGTGGCATTTTGGGAGGTCCAGGAAGCTATGAATATAGATTATTTAGATGTGGAGGTACCGGCCTGTATAGTCCATTAAGATGACTGAAGATAAAGCCAAAGCCTTAATTGCTCCTGTTTATGAGAACTCCAATGTCACTAAGCAACTAGGAAATGCTGACATCCCTTATTTTGTTGGGGGCACACCTCCTCTTCCTATAGCACTCATCCCCATCCTCTAATACATGTATTAAAATAACTAGTCCTCCCATCGGCAAAACAGCCCCTCCTCCACTGCAAGCATATGTGGACTATTTAGTGGGATGGGTAATTTATTAAAATCGACCTAATTTTCCGTGATATATTAAATCTCTGCCCCAGTAATCGTGAGCCCCCATTTCATTGAGCGAATTAGGTGCCCACCGCTCTGTGCGATCAGAGGCCCGGAAAATGAGGGCCGGACTGGTATTAGAGAGCATTCACAGCCTGCTAATGGTCGGGGGATGAAATAGATTACCACAACATTCATTATAGTTCAGCGACAAAGTTGAGCAGCCAAATGTAAGCACACGGTCAGCACCATCATTACAGAGGCCTGTTTAAACATATGAGGCTTTTGAACAAGATTTGTGGTATGGAAGTCCTGAAGTGTTGGGCCAATGAGAAATTTACACAGCTTTATTGTTGCCATATCAGAAACAAGGGTTGGAATTGATACAATTCAGCCATTACAAAGTACACATTACACAGTAATGCATTGCTGTTCAGCAGTAGTTAGTGTGAGCCAGAACCAGTGGGCGATTAGCTACAATTTGACTGGAAGTAGGGGCAAACAGGTAGTCTGCTCTGTCTGAAGCGCAGACGTGCACCTACCAGCACCTCTACAGATCAGTCATTAACATTTATCTGTATCTTTAAATGAATCTCATTTGCTTTGGTCAAGCTATTTCCCCCTTCTTAGATTATTTATGCTAAGATAGGCTAATTGCCTCCTGACTCTAGCTTTGTATAGATTGGTACCAGTCTTCTCATCTAATTGTTTTTTCCACAATGTCAAACTGTTCCTTCCAGGCCACCCATTAAATTGTTAAATTTGAGAATGATGGATGGCACAAGCAACAATTTTCTATACAACTAAACAATTTAGTAACAATTTAACATTTATTTGCATATCTGAACATCTGACGATGTGGTAACACAAAAACTTGATATTATACTGTACAAGAATTTTTAACTGATCCTTCATGTTGCCATTGATCTCTTATAGTGTGAGTAGATGAAAGACAATACAAAGGGGAAAAATATCTAAACCAGGATAAATTTCAAGGTATCAGCAGCACAGTACACAGGCAAGACTGTATCATTTGAGATAGCTTGATGGAAAGATGCCTACGAACATCACTCTTTAACATCAGTATTTCTTCCTAACCACTAATAGAGGATGACAGTAATCTAATCCAGGGTCCTGATCAGCCTCATAAACACTAGAATCCAGTTAGTGAGGTCTGTCAAACACACCATGACGCCAGACTGAGAGCTCTGCCCTCAGCTTCAGTTCCTATAAATTACCTGAATGCAAAAATGTAGATTAGAAATGTGCATTTCCCAGTCATTCTGAATGTAATTATTCTTAAAAGTATTCACAGCCCAGCAAAGAACTACAAGTATAGCTCTCTTCACATCTAGCCAAACCTCAGAGACCATTTCTGCGTGGAAACAGACAAAGCCTGGTCATTGTCATGTTGTTCTGCTTGTTTTGGGGTTGAGGCAAAATTAGTTGCAACTGAGTTTGAGGTCCCAAGACAGCATGCTCCCACGATGTTTGGGCCACCATTTGTCATTATACAATTTGTCGGTACTGTTTTCAACAAACAGGAAGTCCCTTAAAACTAGCAGAGGGCCTGGCAGGGATGTGTTTCCTCCGACATGCTCATAGAAGAGGACTGATGGGATTCGACAGATTCAAGATGGTGCGGTTATATGTGACGGCTGGGACTTTTCCCTCCCCGTTTTTCTGAGCAATGAGCCAGTGAACTTGGACAGCCTGCCAGCCTTTATAGCGCGTGAGAGATCTATCCCACAAAAAAACATTGCCATTCTTGTACTCTTTTTGCCTCTGGTTTTTCTCCTGAACACAAGCACCCATGCGTTCCAATAACTGAAGCAGCATTTTGGTTTGCACTCCAAGATTTCCATTACTTCCCCTCCCAGTCTTCCAGTGGTTCCAGCTGGTGTTGTTGGATTGCATATTGCAGCATGATCCTTAGGGAAGGCATTGTTATGGAAGTTGGGTCTGTTGCACTAGAATCTATTCTAACTCCATTCAACAGCCTCCCTGTCTTAACACCACAGCTGTCAGCAATGTCACTACATGATGAGCCGTGACACCAGCGAATCTAGCAACGCTTTGTCACCCTGATACACTTAAGCATTGGTTATAGAGCTCCGGCTCGGCAAAGACATGCTGTCAAGTAAGGAAAGACCATTATCTGCAATAGACACAAAAGTACAGGGGATCCCTGCAGACACAGAGATGATTAAGGGCTAAGTGTCATTCTTCCTGTCTTGGCGTATTTTTTTTTTAAAGAGCTCTATCTCTTACTGTCCTTTTTACCGTGCGCCTCAGACTTATAGCGCTATCCCTCATGCTTGCTCTGAAGGGACACAGACCCTGACAACCATGCTGGGGTACTATCCTGAAGTATTGGCCCTGGTCATACACTAGATCTCCTTCGAAACAACTGAAGGGACAAAATATGAGAATAAATCAATGTGAGGATTTAAATTTGTGGAAGGCTATCAGTGATGAGCACAAGGACAGCTAAGTGTGAGCAGGATTTGCAGTGATGGGAAACTATTTCTGGAATGCATACACGCGAATCAGAGCCCTGGTTCTGTGGGCCAAAATAATGTCACTCAACCTTGTTGACATGTCTGGCTGTTGGTGTCTGATTTCCCAATGACTATACCACTTGCATGCCACTAAAACTGCAAGATTTAGAGGTGTGATTCACACAGGGGCCAGTCACACTCATCACCTGAAGTCCTGAAGGGTATTATGAATAAAGGTGGTTAATTTTCATGTTTGTTTTCACACCTAGAAAATATCCAGTAAATGTTACTGCAAACATTAGTGCCCTCATTAAGAAACCCTAAGTGGCAGTTAGAGCAAAAGTTAATGACTCTCACTCTCACATTTGTCTGGTAAATATACAACCAGCAGGTGGTTATCTTAGCTTAGCATACTGACTGGAAACGGTGAGAAACAGCTGGCCTGGCTCTGTCTGTAGGTAACAAAATACACTAAAGCCTGACTCAGACTACAGAAGCCAGATTTAATTTCAAATTACCCTTTCCAACAATTATGGAAGAAATCTTGCCTTGGACCTTGGTCGGTCCAGCCTCTCCAACTGCTCACAGGTTCACTGGGGCCGCTCTGATTGGAATTAAAATCAGGATGATTACGACTGTGATTACATCAGTCCTGAAGCATCGGTGACTGACGGTGTTGCCAAGCAACAGTAAACAGTTTAGTTGTTTAGGCTAACGTTAGCTAGCATACTGTTGACAGATATTAAAAATGACACTTAAAATTCACTTCCAGTTCTTGCTGAAGAATATACAACCCATGTAGACCACGTATTTCCAACCATTGTTTCATCCAGACTCGTTTAGCCTTCTGCTTTTTTTTCTTACCGCAAACTTTTACTCACATCGCAACTAGTTGCATTAGTCTCCATATTATTTACATCTGCCTCCCTGTGAGATCACGTGAGATAGTGCGCTGCTCCGCAATTGCTCCCCGTGGTATGAAAATTTTAATATCATCTTGTAGTCCGTGATTTAAAATCTTTTAGTAACTTCATGTTTGAGATTAGAGAGAAGATAATCTGTGACATCTCTTCTTATGTGTGTAATGCGACTCAATTTCAAAATTGGTAAGGATTTTAAAACTCCTGTAGTCTGAGCCCAGACTAACAGCAACTTTAACACTCATTGTTTCACAAGTTATATTTTGTTGGTTTAAAGGAGCTACTTGTAAGTTTTGGTATTGTTACATAGCCAGTGTTAGCATTAACAGCTGTTTACTTACCAGTCTAGAGGAAACGTTGCCAGTTCAGCATCAAACTTTGTGCCTTTACTCACCAGGAGCAACCTCCAGCAGTGGAGAGCAACGCCAGTGTTGACTCTCTATCTGCATCATGTGTTTTCTTCTACTGAAGTTAGCATGCTACATGCTATCTAGCTAGCCCTGCCCAGACTTGTCATTTTCTGATAGCGACTCTTTGTATCCTGCAGTCTGCCCTGAAAATGCAGCGCTGCACGGAGGGCAGTAATTGTGAGAGGGCAGTGTAGTTTTTACACTTTCTGCACAGAATTATATATATCGTATAATGTGTGCATTTGTGAGCGTTAGAGCTGGTGTATTTGGTTACATTAAGAAAAAGCCAGGCTCGCTGTTTCCCCGATTCCAGTCTTTATGCTGAGATAAGATAACCGGCCGCTCATGGTAGCCTATTTTACTTACAACCACCAGAGGGTGTCAATCTTCTCCTCCATCTCTCCTCCATAAAGCAAACAAACTTTTTGACGAAATATTGAACTATTCCTAAAAGGGAGAGTTACAATTTGCATAGCAGCCAGTTTGGTGCCCTGAACAGGAAATCTGTCATGAACAAGCCTGCATCTCCAGCCTCCAGGCTACCATGAGCCAGCCTGAAGAGAGACAGACAGAAAATCAGGCTCCAGTTTTATCACTCAGCATTTGTAACAATCAGATCTGAGATACAGCAGTATCAATAAAGATCTCATTTCCAGTCTCACTCCAACAACTGCGCCTCTTTCAACCTACACTGTGGGTATCAATTGTGCACTGAATAATGAAAAGCAATTATGTAGCTAAACAAAGCCATGGTGCTAATAGGCTTCTGTTTTATTTTTATCCACAAAATGAAAATAGATTCTGTGGCTGTGTGTGGTTTTCTTTTTTTGAGATCCTGTGGGTCATGTTCAGGACATACTCCTCCTAACACCAGTCTGCCTACAGCGTTATTGTGATGGAGGTTCCAATCCAGATGAATTAGACGGCGAGTCAGTATGAATGCGGGGGACAGCGGCAGACAATCTGGCTCAAACGAGGAAGAAACAGAAGTCGGCTGCTTAGACTGTGTCTCAATTAATTATTCAAGGACCAGATTCTCTATCCAATGACCCCGTTAAAGAAGCACAAATTATTTAGTAAGCTGCCACATCAGTACTTGGTGTGAGGACATGAAGCATGGGCTCTCACTGAGGTATCATAGGAAGCATGTGAACCTCTGCTCAGGCTGCTTGCTGCCTGACACACGGCCTCATGGGTATTGATGGCTGTATCAGGGTACAGGAGTACAGTTACTCTCACCGGTCACCCATCTCGCCTGTCTGCATGGGCTGGGCCTGATAAGGAGGGTAAAATATACGCCCTTGTTACCAACAGTGAATCATTCAGATGCAACAAATGAAGAGTGTCCTTCCAAAATCAGATACCTACCATGTTTGAAAATGACACCAACTCCCTCAGAACACCTAACTGGACAGGATTTAAACAAATGTTCGTATTTGTTACAAGACATGGGACAGCACAAGTCCTTGATGGGCAACATGGTAACATATTTGCAGATCCTCTGTGTTCAAAGGAGGGGAAAGATAGACTTTACTTAAGCACTGCTTCATTTAAGCAAGTGCAGCTAAAACTGGGCTCTACTCTGGGTAACTGTCTTTTTTGGTTTCACCTAGTCATATATCCGTAATCTACAACAATGAAACATGTTGATGTGTTTATGCTGCAGCGTCACCAAGACAAACCCTTGCACTTGGTGACATACAGCGAAATGAGACAACCATGTCTGACAGTGTGACTGTCACCCTGTTATTTTTGTTGCTCTTAAAAAAGCTATACTTTCCACAGCCAGTCAAAATGTGTTATAATTTCAGAGCATGCCAGAGTGTGTGTGGAAGCAAGTGAGAGAGAGAGAGAGAGAGAGAGAGAGAGAGGTTGGATGAAGAGATTGGGGACAGAGTGTTTGCACACACATGCAGGTGTATGCGTGTTTCTATACTGTGTATGTGATAGGGAGTTAGCCTTGATCTTGTTAGGGGTGATTGGGGTCTCTGTGGGACCTCACACATTGGGTTGTGGGTGTAATTGCCCCTGGCAGGCCGGCCTGTAACCATGTGGAGACTTAGGGAAGAGGAATGGGGTGGAGAGTACGGGGCCTTTGTTTGTGGCAGCCGCCACATGTCTGCCTGTGTGGCAGTGCCGAGCTCCCGGGTGTGGAGGCTTGGCTTCAGGGAGATGATTGTTATAGCACTGGTGTTGGCTTTAAAAATGCCTTTTTAATGGGAATGCATTTCACAGGCAAGAGCACGGAGATCTGGGAAGCCAACATCACAGCGACAGGGTACAGAAGTTCAGCATGTGCGTGTGTCTGGAGATGGTTCATCAGTGGAAACAGCCTGCCATCTGCTGCCAAACAAAAGAACAGCAGGCAGGCTTGTGTTTTTCACAGGTCTGCTGTTTTGAGACAAATGTTCTTTATGAAAGACACTTAAAATGTACATGTCAAAAAAAATCCTCAAAAGATAGCACCTAAAATTATCCTAAACCCAAATGTTCATTATAATCACACATAGTAATATCTTTAATAGTTATTTTATAGAAATTAAATTATATTTAATTTCAAATAATTGGGTCAAATCAACCTCACCTACCTCTTTTCCATAATTTCTTCCTTAGACATTCTCTTACCACATACTAATGCTGGATGTAAACAAACATGATGCATATGTCATCAGTCTTGTAACTGTGGTTGTAAAGTAGCTTAATTAAAGATCCATTCAATACATGACCTTTTCCACTTACCTCAAGCACTTTCAACGCTTTTCCTTAATGAACAAATGAATTATGCAGTAACCTAGGCTCAGCCAACAAAAGGCATTTGCTGCCTAAAGTGTTTGCCTAAATAGCAGTGAAGAGCAGACCTACCTTTTAAGTGGATAAGGTACCTCTGTTCGGCTTGCGGTAAGTGTCTAGTTTAATTTAATTCAATAATCCTCATAAATGAAATAAATCCCTTTTGGGACATCCATTCCTTGAGTAGTGAGATAATATAAAATGAGGTTCACAGAGAAAAAATTAGGACATTATGGTTGATTGAGCTTTTACAAAAAGCAGAAATATTAATACAGAGATATTCTTTATGTTTATAATTTTGCAATAATGAATGAAGGCATCCATGTGGAAAACAATCAGCGCTTAAAATGGATGACAGTGATTGTGAGGCTTAGTGAAAGAATGCATTAGCATTTTCACACACTCCCAATGCAAATTGTTTCACTTAAACTTTTTAAATACCATTTTGTGTTCTGACTTAATTTTAATAAGTTTGCAGATAAGGAAGCATAAGCATGGACTTCAAAGGGAGATCGTGAGTCTCTGCAACACATTTATTCACTATTTGGTTCATGAGAGGAAATTGAAAAGAATGAGAGAACATGATCTTCTCTGAGAAATAATACATTTTGTGCTGAATCGAGATTATTTAAATATAATAAAAAATATCCATATCAAACATTAATTTGAATTCACTATAGATGCTTGTATAATTGAATGCACTACTCTGCACAAATTAAAATGGGCCTTTCTGGAAGATCGCGCTGCTTATATTGAAAATGTTTTACTTATACCCATGCTATTCTGCAGGGCTGAAACCTATTTAATAAATACATTTTGCACTGTATATATATTTGATATATTAACCGGCCAAATAAGTTTGTTTTTGTGTGACTCAGCTAAATGGCCACCGATTTTTAGACCCAAGCACATTCACATGATAAGTTGTTCTTCAGAATTTGTTTATTTCAATAAAAACTGTGTCCTGTATTTATATATAACAAATACAGTGTGAGTCTAAGTATTAATGGGCCTAAAGCAGTGAATAGTTAAAACAGCACCAACAAATCTTATGATCATTTTGTAAATGTAAGGAGGACTTCAATTCATTAACTGCATTCTAGTCAATGATCTCACTCTAAATAATGGGCCTACTGTAAGTCTAATTCTGCTGTACCTGTGTATTACCAGACTGAGCTGTTTTATTTAACCCCCCCTCCCCTCCTCCACAGACTTATCACTTGTTTCCTGCAACTGCAGCCTCTTGTAAGTCAAATTGATTGAGTCGTCCTTGAACATCTGTTGTTCAGCCAAGCCTCAAAGGTAATCCCGCTAATGGCCCTCTAAGCTATCCACATAAACACACACATAAATAAAAATGTTTCCAAAGAGATTTGGTCATTGACTTGCTACTAATCAATTCTGCAGCCACATCTGTTGATGAAGGTTTGGGAAGTACAGAGCAAGATATATGTAGCGATCAATGCCTGGCAATAGCCTGGCTGGGCAATGAGTGACAGTCACAGCTCCACCGGGAGTCAACATTTACACACAGATGGACCAGGCCCGTCGGATGTCTTGGCAAAAGGCTGCTGTACATACACAGACACACACACACACACACACTCAACAGTGAAACACTGACTAACAGAATGATGTCCATCAACAACACAAGAGGGAAAATTACGGGCTTGTGTGAAGCGGAGTCAATAAAGTGAAGAAGTGGCATTCCATAATTTGAGCTGCTAAGCTCTGGTGGAGACTGATATGACTACTGTTGGATGAACGCCACTTCAGAGAGCCAGTGTTTCAAGATTTCAGGGAAAAAAGGGGAAGAAAGGCTTTTTCTGACCATGTACATTTTTTTTACATTTTTTCTAACTTTTGTGGTACTGGGACTTGGACTGGACAAATGCTGAACTCACACATACAGTACAATAAAAGCATAAAAGTTGCACTGTTAATCATCACAGCCTCATCCTGCACTGGACTCATTATGGTTGTAATGTGTTGTCACATGGAGAATGATAATCACATCGTTGCCGTTTCATTTCATCAAAATATTTCTGTCCAGTTAGACTCAAGGAGCCAACAACATGGCCCTCTACTTTTGAACAAACACAAAATGACTGAAACATACCCGCTGCCTTCTCAACACGATACTCATGGGAAGACAGGCAGAAATTCTCCAACACCTGAGCTTACAGCTAGAGAAATATCTGCATATGACAGACCAAGCGGAGCTTTTTTGGATCACTCCTGCTGCCAAGCAATATTCATAAATTTAATTTCCAATCTGCTCTCCTTTTATTAGTTTCGGTGTTATTAAATGAGATTGCTTCATCTTAATATAATATATTTCCAGGGCCTGCGAATGTGGCTAGGAGCTGATATTCAAATTCAATAACATGGCCTGTACTTAGTGCATGGCACTAATAAATGCCAATGTATGATGCATATGAAGATGGGGCTCAGTGCGGAAGTCACGGTGGGCAATAATAATGTTGTGAATGTCCTTCAGAGGTGGGACATGCCTCTCTCCACCCTTGCACTCCACTGCTCATATGCCTGAAGAAGCTCAGGTGACCTACATACAGAGGCAGGATAGGAGTGCTGAAGAAAGGAGAGGCGGCTGTTCATATTTCCCTGTATGTTATTAACTAGACTCGACAAATCCCTGAAGAATGTATACACTAGCTTTGATACTGTATGTCACAGAGAAGACTATGTAAATAAGACTATGTGACTGACCTTTAACCTGTCAGTTGGACACTGGAGGAGACTGCTCTGCTGGATCCATCTTTGAACAGGCATCTGTACTGTTTGGTGTAGGAGAAAGATGAACAAATGACCAAGGAGCTACAGTACAAAGAAGCTTGGTTGCAGTGTCTCACCTCTTGGCCTCTGCAGGGTTAAAACTTGACGCCTTTCCCTTTTTCCTATTTTATCGCTGGAACCTGACAACTGCTCTTGCAAAGGTTGCAGCTTAGGAAGCTTAGCTGCAGCAGTGAGTGACCTTTACTTTTATTATGAATATTTCTATTTCATCATTATTATGGAGTGAAAACCATGCATATGATCAGCACAATGGATTTCTTTTTCATTAGTTGTGTAAAATGCCAGTCAGTGAATAGAGGGGCAGCCGGGGCTGCTTGCCAGATTACCCCCCCAGCTCCCTCACTGGAGGGATCTGACAATTGGAATTAATATGCGTGGAGCTTTCCCTCTCCATTTGTTGGCTGCGGTTTTCCAGGCAACTTTATCAGGGGTAACATTATCGAGAGCTTTGCCGAGAGCTTCTTCATCATGCTCACATCCGAGCCTGCCCAACACTTGTCACTGTCAATCACAAGGTGATAATACACAGATGATTCTCTCATTTGGTTTAATAAAATCTCCAGGCTTATTTGAACTGCAGTCATTACAGCAAATAATTGCTGCATTGAGGTTTTGGCCAGGCCATCGCCTCAGGGATAAGGAAAGACTATTGCTATATGAAAGATTTGGCTGATGTTTTTTTAACCTTTACTCCCCAGTTGTTCATATTTCTAAAATGAATATTACATTTGAATCTAGATCTGGCTTTCTTTATTCAAACTAACATTGTTATTACATATTATGTGGACATGGAGTCATCTGTTTTCACTTTTTTATGTCTGCACTGTCAAGACAGGTTTCACCAGGGGCTGCCAATTGTAATGTTTAACTGTCATTTAAACCAAATTGTAGATCTGAATCTGTGCGCCTAAAATTCTCTGAAGGAATGGAGTGACAGAGGGGAACATATTTCATCTTAAGTTTGAATTCTGACGCCAGCTGAAAGTGTGTATCTGTAAAATGTTGATGAAACGAAAAGATAAAAATCTTTTAGAGAGGATCAATCAGACAATAAAATATACCATTACATCATTAATCTACATGGCAAATGTAAAAAAAAAGGATCTGGCTCTGAGCTACACTTTGTTCACTGCGAAATCTGTCTTGGCCCTTGTCAGCACAGACGGATTTCATGAATCTTTACTAATTATATATTTTAATTTAAATTATAATACATTTCCAGCTCTTTAACTCCCCCCTAAACATCAAAATGTACGTTTATATTTATTTGTTATGAAATTTCACTATAAAGTTTTAAAAGTATGAAAGAAAAGCCAGATCCATCGGTCACATATTCAATTAGTTAATCCAATCTCCCCTCTTTAATTACATTCATTAGGATATTTGTTTGACCAAACAAGGTCACAATAGTTGACTAGATAAAGAATCAATGGCAAAGACAAAAAACTAATTACGAAAGCAATGGTGTGGATATTTGCACCCTTGTTTGTGTCAGACAGTTTAGCCCAATGTCGATGAAGGTAAAGCAGGCATAAACTTATTTGTTTTGAGGTGGTCTTTGATTTGTATGAGTCAAAAGAATTATGATGACCTTGCATTGTTGGCTGCCCCAATAAAGAAGCAGGACACTAATTACCTTTGTCAGTGAAGTGTTCTTGGGACAATATACAATCAGATAACAATAATGGAGTCAATAATTTGTATTTACTCTGAAACTTGGACAAAGTCATTTCTCCCAATTAATGCAATCACCCATGCATTAAATGAGTTTTTTTTCTCACCCAGAAAAATAATTAGGTGTAATTGTTTGGAAATCAATCAATCAAACAGAATGAACTGCCAATGAAGCGTGGTCACAGCTAAAGAAATGTGTGACACAGATGGCTTGGATGAGACTTACCCTCAAGGGACTTTTGCTGTGCAGTACTCCGAGACATTAAAATGAAGGCAGAAGAAAAGTGTGTATCATGTTTATCAAAGGGCCTTGAAACACTCTTGTTAGGGGGACTCTTTGTTAACTTATGTCAAAACGGAACAGGATGAAAAGACTCAGAAGTAACCTGACTTTATAGTCAGTCCTAACTATAAGAATGTTTTTTTTTTTTTTTTACCTTTGGAGGACCACACAATCTGGAAGAAAACTGCTATTATTATTATTTTACAATTACATCATGATTGAAGTCTTCTAAAGGTTTAACATGAAGTGTGTTTAATAATATTCATTCAACCTGTACAGATGATAAAAGGTGAAATATTTCAAACCTCATTAAACATCACAAAGAAGATTTTTAAGATTTGAATTAAGATTTTTCTTTTCCTTTATTTATATTTGTGACAGTTAACTAGCACTTAAACAGATACAAACATACAGGCTTTGAATTAGGGTACAACTTAACTCTTTTTAAAGCCAATTCAGGAAAAAAAAAAAAATTAACTTGACAGGCTGGGCACGGGGTAATAATCAATAACCAGTGATCGCTCTTCATAGCAGACATCTGAGCATATTATAGTAAGAAACACACAGGTGTATTCACTGTAGGCTAATGGTAATAACAATCACCCTCCATTTCAATTAGGCAGTTCAAAGGCTTGTAAAATGAGCCTGTAGGGTATGGCTTTGTTGATGACAATATTATTTTTAATTCTATTTTTTGCGAGATAAAAATCAGAGCCGCTCTACATACCTTTGATGGACAACAAGCCACGGCTCCGTCACCTACTTTTCCCCAGCACACTTTCTCTTTTACGTGACGGAATCGCCAGCAAATCAACTACGAGGACGTTTATCCCATGGACCAATGAGAATCCGTGCTCACACACCGAAACGCCCCTCATTAAGTTAGATTGAACTCTGTCAGTTTATTTAGCTAGCCAACGTTAGCTAGTTAGCCGGAATGACACTTAAGGGAATGGCGAGCAGCAGAGAGCAGTTTCCGTGAAAATTATACCGAGACACACATTAACACCTCTGTCAAAGCGACATTTAAAAGAACTCTAGCAAATACGGTGAGTTACACCACGAAGCTGGCTTACGTGCAAAGGCTAAAATTAAAGGGATAATCAAGTTGTTAGCAACACCAAAGGTAGCTTCTAAAGCTAATGCTGTAGATGTCATAAAGTGAGTAAAAGAAGCAGGTGACACGGCGTCAGTGTGTGAACATGAAGAGTAACTATTCTTACGCCTTGAGAGGGTAATTGGTCGTATTGCCAGCTGTCTGCTAAAATTACATAGGTTTTAACTACCTAACGTAGGTCCATAACGTTTGCTAGGTTAGCACTGTAACCCCAGGCTGTGGCGAATGACACGATAACTCGATATCCTGCCAAAAATACCACGACACTAGGAGCTAATTTTACTGAAATTGAAACACGGGTTCCTACTAACACTCTACAGCACCTCACATTAGCTACACAATTGACTGTTTGGATGTCGGCAACAACACAACAGCTAAGGTTAGCATACTTCATTAGACAGCTAAGTTAGCATGAAGCTAAAATATATCACAAACACTCTCGTTTTAGATAATTGCGGAGCTAACGAGCTGTGAACTTTTCTCGCTTTGTTCTCTGTCAGCTTAATGTAAAGATATTTTGATAATGGCCGTCAGGTTGCAACGATAAATACCCATAATCTAGTGTGAGCTAGAGGACAATAGCTCAACATTAGCTGTTTGACTGTGTGTATGTTTACAAGTTGTTTGTATGAACGGTCATTTATTTCATGTGTGTTCTTTCTGTCACAGCAGCGGATGGCCTGGACAGCAGTTGTTGTGGGACCTTCATAAAAAGAGGAACACCCATCGGAACCTCTGAATGAGTAATGAACTTAAACCCCTTCTGGAGCATGTCTGCCAATACAAGTCGTAAGGTAAACATATTGAATTGCAACGTGCTGGCTACAGCAGAACTGAAAAATTAGTCAGCACCCATTAAACCCCTTTGTGGGAAAGCATATGATTGTGCACAAATACATGTAAGACTGTGGAAGACTGAATGTAATGGAAGTCTGAAATGTAATGCACAAAGCAGTCATGTGCTTTACAGCACTGAACATGAGTTTTAAAAGACCAATAATGGTGCTGAACGTGTGTGTGTACATACTTATATACATATATATTATATATATTATATATATATATATATATATATATATATATATATATATATATATATATATATATAAATATATAAATAAAAACATGCCCTAGACTTTCACCTTCCTTTTTAAAAACATGACAGCCACCATCCACTAATTGTTCACCAAATTTAAACACAAGTTATATGGTTAGGGTTAGGGAAGATCATATGTGGGCTGACTTTATTTGCAGAAGGAAGGATTCTTCAAAGGTCTTATAGCATTATGTGTAATGTTTGTATGTTTGCTGTAAAACCAGGGAAGATAAAATTTGGTGACTTATGCCACAGAGTTGTAACTTTCTTTGCCAAAGAATCATGTCCATTTGTAAAAATTAAGATTTACTTGTCTGTACTCATTAGTCACAATTAGAATTTTGTATTTGCATTCATTTTCCTAGGAATTTCACTTAATTGGAATTGTTCACATTATACTCAAGTTGAGGGTGTGGTCTACTACTAATTTTTTTGCGGGAAAAAAAATCACTTTTTAAATTGGCTTCAAATTTGGTATAAATATATAACTAAAAATTGTAAACTTTCATTTGAAAACGAGTAGGCATTAATTGTGTCAGTGGTTTAGTACAGTTAGCTAGTAAGAAGTTTTTGCCTACAAAGGGGAAGGGCAAGATAAATTTTAGCAAGCTGGTGCAATCCTGATGAGGTAGGGCGGAGGCAAACGGTGTACCTTGAGCATGGGTGTGAGTTTAACTTTTTCCTGCCGATTCACAGGATCATTCAAAAACATTCTGTAGTCAGGTCTGACTACAGTGACTGTACAGGCTAGATCTGTTGGATCAACGCACTATTCACTGCAAGCATTCCTGGCATACTTTTTGTAGTCATCAGCAGCATTAGTTGTGGCTTCCTGACACATTCCTGGCATCATGCTGCTGTGTGCTCCTCGTATTCTAATGTGTACAGTGAAACTACTCATCATTCTCAGCAGCATCAATAAGATACAATGGTAGCTGTACTTGAGAGGGAGAGAGAGAGAGAGAGAGCATGCTATTGTCTAGACACTGCTTCCTGATGGCAGGATAGCTGCAAACCAGATGGGTAGTGTAACCTGAGAGGCTGGTCATAGCACATGATCAGTACCTTGGTCAATTGCTCCACTCTTAAGTATGCATGAAGACTTATAAATGGTAGCCTTCTAATATGACAATCAAGACCTTCCTCTTGTCTGCTTTTTGACATAACTAGAAATATTCACAGTTGATATGTTGAGATTTCTGTTAAATTTCTTAACAGCAGAGACCTGACAACGAGGAACAGAGCGGGCATGGGGAGCAGAGAACCAGTCCAGCCCGGTTGTCCTTTGGCAAAAAGCAGCTTCCACCCATTCCCAAGAATGCAGCCCCCATTACCAAGCCTGCATCACTGGGCACTCCAGCCCAGTCAGCTAATGGCACACATGCCTCTTATGGCCCTTTTTACCTGGAGTACTCTTTGCTGGCTGAGTTGTAAGTACTGATTCAGTATGAGAATAAAAAAATTGGTTTGCTTTTATTTCCTTGGCATTTGTCATGTTTATACTTTACTGTACTATAGTATGTTTATACTGAATGCTGTTTTTTTTAAAATATGTTGATAACATTTTCCTGTCAAACCAAGAGACATAGTTGGTATCAGATTGGGCTCACAGTATCCCTTTAATTTTGCATTCATGTTCTCCTTCCTTTTGTATTGATCTAACATGTGACCTGCAGCACACTAGTGATTAAGCAGAAACTCCCGGGAATTTATGTCCAACCATCCTACAAGTCGGCACTAAGTAAGGACCCTCTCATGCTCATGCTGTTAATGTTTTATATTTGCATTAATCAAATACATACTCTCTTTGAAATGCTTAAATTTGAAGAACTTGATCTGAAATTTGAACATTTTTAAATTATGTCGAACTGTAGGGCAACATTGAGTGCAATGTACAATATTTTACAGAAAATATAATTTTGCTAGCAGAGTCTGTGTTGTCACTGTTAACATTTATGTCTGTTTATACAGCTTGGTGTTTATGAGTCTTATTTGCGTTCATAAAAGTAAAGATTCTGAAATACCATGTGTCCCTCTGTTCAGTGTGGTTTGGGGTCATATTCATCAGACATGGCTTGTACCAGGATGGAGTCTTCAAATTCACTGTGTATATTCCAGATAACTATCCGGATGGAGAGTGTCCTGTGAGTAGTATAAATTTGACATCATGGTTTTTGGACTGTCAACACAAAATACAAAGTGTATTAAGTAGAAGAAAAAAGCTCTAGTGTCGCCCAGTCATGGAGTATCTCTGTTCATGGTCAGGGGTTTGTAAGGTTATTGGCAACATAAAAAGACCTTGAAAATAAAAAAAAAAAAAAAACAACAACAACAACTTTTTTTTCCAAGTCTGCAAATGTCTAGGAAAATTGTGTATCTTAAAATGTCCAAACTGTTATGCAGGGAAATATTTGTATTGGTATTTTAAATTGTGAAACTCAGTTGAACACTTGAGAGATATCTGCAAATGCAATTCAAACTAGGATACTGGAAAACAAAGCCTTGTGTTCAAAGCTTTCTCAGCTATGTGATGCTTCAACCATTTCTTTCTTGTGCTTCATTTCAGAAACTAGTGTTTGACATCCCAGTCTTCCATCCTCTTGTTGACCCTGTGTCTGGAGAGCTTGATGTCAGAAGAGCTTTCACCAAATGGAGGTCTGTTCTCTATTTTTGTTTGTGGAATTTAGTTATCCATTTTCTTCAAAGTGTGGTTTTCAGTTGCAAAAAATGCAAACTTAAGTGAAAACTAAGTTGTTAATTTTGTGCACCCTGAGTATGTCCTGCATGGCTGTGCTTCCCCTCGGACTGTTAACTGGACATTCTGTGCAAAGTTAATTTTGGACTAAACAGAATTTGTCCCAGAGACTGTTTTCAATGTAAACAGTACAATGAACAAAGAAAACATATTCAGTGTGGTGTTTGAATCAGAGAGATCTTGGAATATGAAACTAATCTGAAGTACAATTCTGTGATGGTGTTCTTTTAGTAGTGGTCAAGGAACACACCATGTGCCCAGCAAAAAGGTTTAATAATATTACCAATCCCCTATGTTCTGTTCATGCAGACGAAATCACAACCACATCTGGCAAGTCCTGATGTATGCACGGACAATTTTCTACAAGATATATACCACAGAACCACTCAACCCAGAGGCTGCTGTGCTGTAAGTGTAGTATCATCCTTTTAGTTGGTTTTGTCCTAATGCTAGTGATGAACCACTGTAGGGATAAGTAACATACTTTCCAGTCTTCTGTATTATTGCCAAAGAATAAGACACAGTTTTCAAAATTTGCTTTTTTTGTCCTGAATTTTGAAAAACCTTTTTTAAATAATCAGAACACAAACTTGTGTTAACATGTCTTTGATGAATGCTATTTGCTTGTGCAGGCCAGTAGTGTATTTTATCTTGGCCCATTACTAAATATTTGTATATATTTTTAAGACTAAATGAAAAGAAAAGAATTAAAATGCAAATCAAGACCTAACAACTTGGTCTTTTATCTGCCGATAAGTAGAGTGCAAAGAAGAATTGTTTGAAAGCAACTTCTGGCTAAATGGCTGTGTGGCACTGGGAACTATTCTTACAAATGGCCAATACTTGCTGTATAATGTTGAATAAGTTGTGAATTAAAATGTGGAGTATTTTTATGAAATGCAGCTTTCTAAATCAGACATTTTGACTTGTAATGGGAACCGCACGGGTGTAGCCAGTACCACTGATACTTTCTTGTGTCCATGAGCCAGTATACACAATAATAGGACCCTAGAACTGGCCCTAGTAATATAAATTCAGCCATTATTAATCTTATCAATTATGCTTGTGCTTTCCTTGCCTTGTCAAGGTGTCTGCCATGAAAAAGGCCAAGTCTTAATTCATTATGCAGTTGCACATGGTTTTAATGAAGGAAAAAGTACAAATCATTGATTTTTTTTTATTTTTTTGATTTATTTTTTTTCTAAACAATTTTTTCCCTTTTCAGATATGAAAGGGATGTGCAGTTGTTCAAAAGCAAAGTTGTGGACAGTGTGAAACTATGCAACAGTCATCTTTTTGACCAGCCCAAGATAGAGGATCCCTACGCAATAAGGTTGGTAAACTGTCTAAATTTTTAACATCCCGCAACCCTCACCACTACAAAGAAATCACACAATATAATTCTGTGTTTATATGCCTATGTATGTGTGTGTGATGAAACTCTGAAGGGTAAAAAGGTGCAAAGTTACACTCACTTTGCCACTCTTATCTATTGGTTAGTTTTTCTCCATGGAACCCAGCCGTTCATGAGGAAGCAAAGGAACGGATGTTCACATACAAAGTAAGTTTTACAAAAATACTGAAGTTTGCTGTCTCAGACTGTAAATGAGCAGGAGAGTCTAGTCTACTGCAGTTCTCTTCGCAGATTAAAACCCAAAGGGTTTGGTTGAGATAAAGTAAGCTATACACACCTTGATTGGTTGAGCTGTTCCTGTTATGTAACTGCTAATTTGCCTTGTTGCCCTAGAGACGGCCTGAGGATCACCACAAGGGAACGCAGGTGTCAGGGCTGTCTTGGGTGAAGCCTGGATCGACACAGCCCTTCAGTAAAGATGACAGTCCCCCTCAGAGCTGAACCTGCACTGTAGATGCAGTGGCCACTAGAGGGAGACACAAGCATTGGATGCCAGGCCACTGGCATGCCTCAGCTGTTTATGTGAACTGGATCCTTGAAACAGTTGGGAGAACTTAATATTAAATCTCCACGTTATTGCTCGGCTTTAAAAGCTTTGTAGGCATCTCCTCAAACAGCTTTAGAATAAGTAAACAAAGTTTGTATCATATGTAAATCGACGATGACAAATGGATGTCTCAGCAACATCATTTAGGCTGTGATGCAATCAAAGTGCTTTCTCATTTAGATTTTCGGATCCATGCACATGTTGGGCTAGGTGATAACATACTGTCCCAAAAGGAGCTGAAAAGTATGAGCAAAGCAATTTGCCTTCATACAGTGAGTATAGTGGAACTACATGATCTGTACCACTTGCTGAAACTGGCTCAGGACTGTTTATTTGTCAGACTTGAAATATTATAAGACACAGCCGTGTGAATGAAACATCCTAATTACGACCACTCCCAACACCCAATTAGACGGACATGATGTATTTTATATTTGTTTCTTATTGGACAATTATTTCTTTTTAATTCACTGTCTTCTATTGTCTTACATAGTCCCTAATATATATATATATATATAAAGCAGAGCAGGCAAGTACGGTTTTAAATGAGATGCTAAATAAGTTCATTTATTTTATTGTCTGATTTTTAAATCATTTTGAATGTTTTATGTACCTTTGGCTATTGGTTATTAAAGGTTTGGTGTGTAAATAATGGATGCTGTGCTAAGGTTTGACTTGAGGAGACATGTCTGCATCACTGCTTGGACTTTCTAAGTGAATGTTTTGGTTAACTTTCTTTCCAAATGTTATTTAAATACCCTTACAGATTTTTACTTCGCAAGTCAAAGAAGTTACTGCAGGATTCCTACATAGGTCTAAAAAAATCATGTATTTTGATAAGGTTTAGTTATTAACTAGTTTCTGAGCATCACAAAATGGAGATTAATCCAGCTACAAAAATACCCCTTTACTGATGTGCCAGACCAAAGTCACTTTATGTGCAACATATTTACCTGCAATGGGCTCTGGATTAATTGATAGCAATTGACCAGCTGCCTTCAATATTATTAAATTAAGGATGTGGAAAAAGTAGGACATCTTTAAAATGTGTGGGAACCCCCACTTGTCTATATTATAATAGCTGATACGGTGCTGAAACCCATTAGATCTATTTATAGCTGCTGTGAAAGGCAAGGATGTAACAAAATCACAGTGTACTTCATTCACTGCCATTCGGGCTGTCGGCATCTTCAAACATGAGTTTTAATGTGTTCTACATGGAACCATTGCTGCTCTGGTTTGCGAAAGACATTGCTGCATAGATGACATGAGATATAAATGCTTTTCTCTGAAATCAATAAAATAAGTCAAGTTATGCTTTGTATTGTTTTTTTTTTTTAAACTCGGGTTTACCATCAATGGTTCTACTGACTTGAAACACCAATAATCCCTGAACCAGAGCACAGATTATGTGAGGACCTTTCAGAAAGGTAGTGAATTTAGTGTCAATTTTCATGTCTGTTCTTGAATAAAGTTTTCATGATTGCTCTGTCGCCAAGAGTCCTCAAGTTAGATGCCAAATAACTCCTGGGCAGCTGACCCAAATCTGCTTTGATTACTGTAAAATGAGACCTATAGGTGGCAATTAAGTATCACACTTACAAAATCTGTATGCAAGAGTCATAACTGCTGATCAGTTGCGTTCACCTAGATTCCATATTATCCTACACAGAGATCACAGAGGGATATTACATCTCAGTTACTGGCTAATTTTCCATTATAGGAATATAAATTGATTGCAAAACAGAGCACATACTAGAAATCAGAGGACAGACCCTGAAGAGCTCTTACACTGTAACCAGGGCCAATGGTAAAATTGAGACATTATAGTTTTATTATACACTTATTGAATAGATGTATCACATGCACTCACTGGACTGAGGCTTTAATGTTGTCCCTCACTTTGGATAGAAGTGTAAATATAAATGTGTTATAAGATATGTGCCATGAGATAAAAAATGTCATGGATTTTATAGTCTCTATGAAAGCAGTACTGAGGACAGCAGTTCTGTGGTACAAGTGGAACAAGTTCATTTAAAGGCAGTGTGTCGCTGAGTCGGCCACCAGAGGTCGGTATGTACCCACAGTGGAGAGCAGCACTCCCACTCCCGTAACGTTTGCGCTGAGGAGAGACTCCGCTCCATGTGCGAAAGTAAAACCTCTCCGGATTGGCTCTGGCCTGGACGCGGCCATCTTATGCACTCTGTCAACACAGGCACTTTACTGATGAATATATGGTTTATCCAGCCGCTCTCTGGCGCTGACCGGGGGCGGCGCCGTGCCAAAAGTACTGAGACAGCGGGAGCCGGGTTTCAATCTTACATGTAAGTGTGACATTGTGGCAAATTGTCGGTGGTCCAATCACAGAGGAGTTTACTAATATGCAAATGCGGTGTTATCACAGTCACGTCAGCACCAGCGGTAGAGCCGCTGTGCCGTGGTCGCCAGCAGGAGTACAACTAACAACACAGCCACAACTTCGCCGATAACACTCTCTCTACACTGACGCCCGGAGTTGCGCTTTAGGGGTCGTTTCAGGTAAGAAACAACACGTCTTTTGATGATTTCTGAGACACGATTTAGACTTGAGGGGTTCTGTTTCATTCAGAGTAGGAGCTGTCAAATTTCTGACAGTCAGTCAGTGAGGCTCGCCTCAGCTGTCTGATGACACACCGCCTCGCTGAGTGTGTATCTTCCCGGTAGAAATAAGACTCACCCTGCAATACTTCACCGTAATTTGGCACATAAAACACCACATTTCTTCATACTTTCTAACAGTTTGCCGGCTGAATTTAAACGTGCGTGACTCCAAAGTAGTCTTCCGTGGTTCTCGGCCATGGTGGTCCTGAACTGACAGCGACCGGGCGGGCACGCTCAGCGCCGCGCTTGAATGTGGACGCGGTAGCTGCTGGCGGTGCCGGTGCGTCCACCGGTGCGTCCACCAGGAACATGAAAACGAAAGTCGGCCGAGGAGAACAAACTAGCCGCGCCGCCACGGCCGCCGCCACGGCCGACCTCTCTCCATCCATCTCCGGCCTCCTCCCCCTCCTCCCCCTCCTCCACCTCGTCCTCTTCTTCTTCTTCAGTGAGGAAGCGTCACGACAGTGACGACACCTTTTGAGTCCTGTGACTTACAAAGTGGAGGCTTGGCTCGGAGCACATGTGACTCATCCCGATATCCCGGGGCAAACATTTCAGATGTGAAAACCAGACGTCCCACCTGTATTCATTTTGTGGGCGAGCAGCTGCGCTTCAAGTGGCGCAACACCCCGCAACACCCCGCCGGCTCGTCCGCGGCGTGCTCGCAGGAGTTGAAGCCATTACTGGGTGAAGATGAGAGGATGCTGCTGACTTCAGTGGCGGGCCCGGTGTCTGTTTCGTCAAAGTAAGACTTCTTATCCAAAACATTTGAAGACATGTCGGACGTGTCGCAGAGTTTTACGCGGCACCATTGTTGCCACAGTGTAGCAGTTTAAACGTGTTCAAAAGGCTTAAGTACTAAGTGAAATGCGCTCTCGGTCGCAGCGCTGTGGAAATGTTGTTCGTGGCTAACTTTTCGCATTTTAGTCTGAAGGTAATATTGTAGTAAACGTGATGCTATTTCCCGCTCCTGCTGGTTGGTTTGGTGCTGTGTGAAGTGGCCATTTGTGTGACATCAGTCCCAGCTGGCTTCAATGGCGACCCCGGGACACTTGTGTACACAGTTCATGTTGATATCAGGCCCGAGGTGCATGTGCCTGGATGGTGCTCACAGCGTCACGATAATGAAGGAAACAGCTGGAAGTCGGCGGAGGCTGGGGGGACTAGATGGGGGTGTTTGTGGGTTAGCAGTGGCTTGGCTAGCAGGCTCGGGAATATGCTACATTGATCCAGGGCACATGGGAAATACGATAAAACCGTGTTTTATTTTTCGAACACATTACAATAAGCTGTCATAAGGTGCATGCTCTATCACTGCCAGTTCACTGTTGTCAGGCCAGCTTCAGTGGACTGTTTTCTTTACCTCAGCCATCGACTTCGGCGCAGCTGTGCCTCAAACTTACTTTGAATGTCACCAATCAGAGAATATCTGCCAAACTAGTGTCTGATGAAAACTCATTTAACTCAGTGAAATTATTTCACATGGGCTACGTTTTGCTAAAGTGTCAACCCAAGTGATAAGTGTACATAAGTACAATTATCTTCAGGAACTTGAATCCGGAGAAAAGAACATTCTCATGATGCTAAAGCCATATACTAGAGTTAGAGATGGTGTAATTATCACTTGATAATGATTGGTAGTTGTAATTTTCTGTTGTTCTCAAATTGCTCAGATGTGACCATTATGCACATTTTATTCTCTTAATTCTTCCCCAGGCAGTATTATGTGATTTCATTGTGCTTGTTGACATGGTGTGAGAAAAATAATCAAATAATTATGTTTCCTGTGAATATAGGCAAGCAGGAATGCCACATTATAGGACAGTCACATGGTTTCCCAATAAACAGCATTGTAAACAAAGCACTGGGGTGAGCGTCAAACAGGAAACACAACTCTAACTGGAAACAGGAATGCATTTGTGGACAGATTTTTATGAGGACCTGTTGCTGATGATTGGTGGGGAGAGTGATAACATGTAGGATACATATCTGTGTGCATGACAGTGAGCTACAGCAGGAACTGTGCGCTGTGATGTTACAGTAAACCTGAGCATGATTTAAGTTTAGTTTAGGATTTGTGTTTTGTAATAACTTAAATTACTTGACTGCATTCGGAATGAGCCACTGGAAATAAAACCTAATTAAATTATTTGGTGTTAGGTGTGAACTAAGGGTCAAGCACAGTGCTTTGTCCCTGCTCCCCAACACAGCATTTCTGAACAAGATGTCTGTATCTATTCTATTGTAATATTCTACCTGTCCAGCAGTAAAAATGATTTACTGTAAATGATTGGACAAAAATAAAGAAAATATTGTCTTCAAAACCGAATAACAGCTTAGCTCACATACAAAACACATGCTCTTTATCTTATTAGATATGAGATATGGCACCTAAACTAACATTTGTGACAAATTGAGAGAATCATTTTTACAAAGACTGCATGAACCTACTCATAAACTGCGAAGCAACCACAGTATGACGGGCATGAAAACAGGACACCATTCTGACTCAGTGGTTAGCAGAAGGTTCCGGGATCTAACCTGCCGACACCTGCTGGGTGTGGAGTTTGAATGTTCTCGTTTTGGCTGTGTGGATTTTCTCCAGGTGCTTTGGTTTCCTCTCACCGTCCAAACACATGCAGGTTAGGTTAACTGGCAACTAGAATTGCCCGTAGTTGTGAATGTGAGTGCAAATAGTTGTCTGTTATGTGTCAGCCCTATGATTGACTGGCAACCTGTCCAGGATGTACCCTGCCCCTCACCCACTGACAGCTGTGATGGGCTCCAGCCCCCCATGACTCTGCAAAGATACACAGGTGTAGATAATGCAACAAAAACAATGGAACCAATACAGATAGTTAATGTTGATGTATTAGTTGGTATGGGCCAAGCAGGCCACATGGCCAAAGTGACCCTTTACATTAACAATAAAGTCTAAATGTTGAGAAATTGGCAATTGAAATCACGTAGTCTCAATAACCTGCCCTTACCCAAATGAATCACATTTTAGTGGAGCAACTCAGTTATGTGTTTCTTAAATATGATAAGCCTGACAATATTTGCATTTTCAAATTTGCTTGCACACTCTACAAACACATTAATGTTGTGCCTCCAGTTGGGATTTGAGGATGGTTAGCCACTTTCATGAATTTGTTTGAATTTATGCATTCACGACTTGCTTTCAGTGATCGTCTTTGTTAATGATTTATTTGGCCCCTGACTCGAGATCACGGATGCAGTAGTTTAGGCTGCCGTAGTTTTGGACAGACGCACCGCAACCAACACCAAGTGCAATTGGGAGAGTGGTATATAAAAAAATAAAAAAAATCACCATTTTCTTTATGTTAAACCATGAATCAGCTTAATAGCTATTTTTCAAATGTATTTTAATCAATGAAAACAATTTAAGTATCCCTACAAGTTAGACTGAGACACTGGAGAAATGTCTCTGCTTATTTGTGCTTCTGTGTGCGTGTGTGCATAGCAAGTCAGCATATAATGACTGACCTGGGTTAGCTTCTGTCATCTTCCGCTGGTCTGTGGTTGCAGAAAACACACACACACACACACACACACACACACACACACACACATACACACATACACACACAGAGACATGCACATGCACATGCACACTCATACTCAAAGGGCCTCATCTGCCTCTGTCCCTAGCTGTTGAAATTCTATCAGCTGTCTGCACCTCCCACACATTCTGCAGCGGCAGGGCAGGCAGCTTCATTGGTTGTGGGGGTGGGGGTGGGGGTTGAGGTGCATGTGTGTGTATGTGTGTGTTAAAGGGGAGGGGGTACAGGAAGAGGCACCTGCTGGTGGCTGGCGGTTGGTTTGCACCAGCTGCTTTGCGACACACATGAAAGGCAGTGCTGATAGATAATTGACAGTACCAAATTTCTCCCAGACCCTCTGACCTAGCCATTACCTGCTCTTTGAAAGTTTTTTTTTTTTTTTTTTTTTGTTTTTGATACTGGATTGAATTTCATGCATTTCTCTCAACCTACAAGTATGTATCACTGATGAAGAAATGGATGATAAAAAAAGATTTGGTGGCAAAAAAAAAGTACTTGATAAATTGTCATATCATCACAGACTGAAAATTATTCATTTGCATGTTTGTGTAGTGGAGTTTCTACTAGATTCTTTTAATGAGTAGCTTGAAGTTTGTTTGGAAACTGATCTGATCTTTATTTAGATCATGCATTATGTAGTTTTCATCTTTTGATATGAATGTTGTATTTTAATTTTCTTTCCTTCATTTTTGGGCAGGGACACAATATAACGGACATGCTGTAGCTCTCTAGAAAGTGAGGATCATTGGGACCAGCTTGGATCCAGTGGTGTTCCAAAGGTTCCAGTTACCCTCCCGGCTCTGCCATGGACTTCTTCGATGATCCCAGCCTCTTTGTGGGAGGTTTGGAAGGGCTGGATGAGGATGGGTTTCCCTCAGCACCATCACTCGTGGATGAGCTAAACCTCAGCGCTGACTTTGAGCCTCTCCAAGTGGAGCCTTTAGGCCCAGCGAAGCACCAAGACATAATGCCAGCAGTTTCAAGCCAACAAGTCATGCCCACTTACAGTCAGCAGATGGGTCATTACATTGGCATTAAAGCACAGAATCCTACGGGGCAGGCATTCTCTGGTCCTGGGGGCACAGGTGTTGTAGGCGGTGGCATGATACCTGAGCAACATGGCCAGTACCGCACTGCCGCCATGAGCCAAGTTCCTCAATCAAATGGGCTGTTCTGTAACAGTAGCAGTCCGATGTGGGGCAACCAAGACCAGAATGGGAATATGTACCACCCCATATCTCAACAGCAGCAACATCAGCAACAACAGCTTTGTCATCAGCAGCAGCCACTGCACAACCAGCAACTTCATGTCAGACAACAACAAATACAACAGCAACAACACCACCCCTGTCATCGTCAGCAACAGGAGCAGCAGCACAGAATGCGGCAGCAGCTACAACAACAGCAAAGTCATCAGCAGCAGCTGTTAAACCAGCGCCAGCACCAACAAATTAACACGCAGACTATGTCAATGCAGCAACAGCAGCATCACAATTTCTCCTTTCACCAGGCCAGTCAGAGCCAACAGCAAGTTCATCATAGTCAGCAGCCGGTTCAGCACCAGCTAACTGTAGGAGGACCAAGGTTTCAATCCAGGGCTCCACCGAGTAAGTCTTATTTAGATAGTCAGAATGCTTCTCTGAGTGGGACTTGCTTACAGCAACATCAGCAGCAACATGGTAGCTACCAGTTGACTAGGGGAGGCCAAGCCTTGTCTGGATCAGGGCCAGAAGACCCTAACCTGCCCTTCCCCATGCATTCATCATCTTTGGTTCACTCCCTGCCCACATGCTCTGTCAGTTCTGCCACTGCTTACCAACCAGCCCAGTATCCTGCTTACCCCGGAGAGCCAGAAATACCCAGTCTCAATCAGCAGTCTTTTTCCTCAGCCTCAGTATCTGGGCCCACCACCACCACTGCACCCCTCACTTCCACAGTGCCTGAGCTCTCGGGGACAGTATGTCAGTTTCCATCCACAGGCGTTATGAGTCAGCAGCACACTAGGATTCCAGTTAGCCAGGCAGAGGAATGTCCTTTCCGGGCCCTACGTTGTTCTAGAGAAACCCAGGGAAACTGCAGGTCATCTGAGATGTTCGGTGAATCTATGAGCTGTTATCCCAGCATGAACAGCCAGCTGCCCTCTGAGCAGCCTCAGAGCTGCGGGGCCATCAACACTAATGGATACCAGGCTTTAGGAGACAGTCTCCTGACATCAGAGGCTCAGGATGGAGACTTGGAGGGACTGGAGCCTCCTGACCTCCTGCCTGACCTACTGCCCCAGCTGGAGGCTGCTCTCAGCCAACAGGATGACTCCAACTGTTCCTGGGCCAATTCCAGTCTGGAGGGGGGACATGAGCACAGGAAACCACCACCTGTTGAGTACAAGGAAGAGAAGGTAATACAGTGTCACAGACAAGTATTGGCTTCATTTTTTGGCTCCTAGTATTGCACAAGCATGGCTGAACATTTACCATAGAAGAGTGTAGAAGAGTAACACCCTGAATATTATATTTTCTAATTTATATGAACACTGTGCATGCTGTCCCTTACCCCTGTTTCACTCTCAGTTTAGATTGCTGAGGAGAAGTGAGGGGAGGGAAGGTTAATAAGTTGATATAAATTGAAGAAATTAGATGATATGAATGCCTATTGTTTGCTGTACTGGTGGAGAACATTTCTTTGCTGCTGACATGAAGAGAATTTGTGTTTTGTTCCCAGTATATCATGGCACAGAATTCAGTCACTCATGTAATGTTTAACTAACTATTCCAGATAGAACATGTGCTTGTCTAGTAGGAGACCTGTAATCAGTGGTGGAGTGGGGGAAGGTGAAGAGGCAGTACCTAGAGCCATTTGAAAGCCTTCTGAAAATGATAATGGTCTGTCCAGCCTGGCCTGCTCAGTGCACTGACAGCAGGTCAGGCCTGATTAGGCTAAGAGTGGCAGGAGTGTCTTCAGGACTTAGCTGTAAGCATACTTAGGGCTATATCAAGATGTGGGTCAGGGCAAGCCAGAGGCACTTGCACACTGCCTCGACAGAGTGTGGGGGAGGTTGCACGCTGTTGTGGTAGCTGCCACAGTTTCTGTGAGTCTGTGTGTGTATGAGTGCATGTGCACGTGTGAGAGAGTGGGTGGGTGGAAAAGAGCGTGGTGAAGGAGAGTGGTAAGCACTTGAGGGAGGGGGAGGGGGTTTGGGAGATGGAGAAAGCAGTAGTTCATGGAAAAAGGAGGGACAGAGACAGAGAGGAAGAGCATGAGAGTGAGAAAAGAAGCGAAGGGGGAGGTTGGGAGAATGCATTAGCTGGCTGTAACAGGCTTCAGGCGGTTCCTAGACCTCAGTTGGCTGGTAACGTAGCAGCATCCACACAGCCTCCTGGCCCACGGGTGGCACATGACCAGCAGCCGAGGCAGCAGACGTTTAATCATGGTCTGCACGTTTACATCCATGTGTTCCTGTTCAGCAATATTATTTTTAAAAAAAACAATGTATGGTATGTTTTATCAACATATAACCATATTTGATTGAAGGCAGCAGAAACAGAATATCTCAAACTAGACACATGCACATGTCAATAATTCACAAATTTTTTTGTAAGAGCACTTTTGTTTTTTCATGGCCCACGGCTGACAAAACAGAGTCTATCTCATTGGCACTGACAGCACATTAGTGTTGTTTGGCATTATCTTTCCAACCCTACCTTTGTGCATCTGCACTTTACCCTAGTGCAGCAAACACATGATTGATGGTTTTACAGTAATAGATTGAAGCCAAAACACAATCTGTGTGTTGACTACTGCCTCAACTATCCCCCAACAGGCAGCAGGCGACAACAAAACTGGTGGTCGCCCCTAAACCAGGGCTCATCCACACAAGCTATTTGCCCATCTGCAAAGGTCCTTGATTGAATTGGGCCGTGAACCACAGCCATACGCATGAGCCTCTCCCTGTCTGTGTCAACATCCAGCCCTGTGTTGATGCTTACAGGCTGACTGTGCTATTCATGTGCACCGATGTGTGAAGAGCCTGCTGATAGTGTGTTTGCTGAACAGGCAAGGCATCAGGGGATAGCTGCCCACTCTTCACTCCCCCACAGTGAATGTGGCTAATTAGGATTTGCAATGGTTGTAATGGTCAGCTGCAGCCGTGATGAGCACTCAGGGTTCAAGATTGAATAGTTGTCCCAGGCTGTCGTATTCAGAGGTTAAATTTGGTAAAAATAATGTCTTGGGCCCTGTTGCAATTGATCTAAACTCAAATGAACAAATGTGTGTAGAACTCAAGTCTACAATATGAATCATTTCATCATTTCATTTCACTGTTAGCGGTTTTCTCTGAGGAAGTTGTTCAAGCTTACAGGCATAAAGCACTCTGGTGAGACCCATCTGAGCTGCATGCCACTCGGTAATTACGCTTACGTGTTCTCAAGTGAGTCAGCAGTTGGTCTTTTTGCTATGACTAGTGAGGAAGATCTCTGTGCATGTTAAAGTGGCAGACAAAATGATTGTGAGATATGGATCAGTCAAAAACAGATTTTTCTATATTTTTCTACGGTCATTTCATCTGGATATTAGTTTTTCAATTGGATCTCCAGAAAATGTACTGTATTATATCTCCAGAGAATGTACTGTATTATATATGAAAAGATTTTTTTATATGGTCCATCCCTGAGGTTGAACGATAAACTGGAAAAAGTTACAGTATAGCAGTCTCAAAAATTGTTTGCATGTGATTATTGTCTGGATTTGTTGTTTGATAACGGATGTGTAATTTTTCCTGTGATTTCAGATTTGGTTTTCCAGTTGTAGTTTATTTCAATGAGAGATTTGTGTCTTCCTTGATTTAAATAGACCTATATATGGGTACAAATTAAACTATGCCCCAAAGGCAAAAAGGAATCTGGTTTCACAGATTTGTGGGGCAACATCAGCACATCTAAAACACCCCTTCCCAGTGTACTCAAAATGAAAGAGGGTGTTTGCCAACCTGATTTCAGTCCCACTCTTTGCACCAAAGGAGCCATTAGTTTAAATGAACTGCAAAAGCTGGTGACACTAAAATCTCTGTTATACAGCTGGTTTACAGTTACATTTCTCTATGACCGCTTCCAGTTATTTTTGAACCAAGATTGGCATATTTTGAGTATAATATTGATTTGAATCTGCAGATAAGTAAATACAAAAAAAGACTAGACATGGAAAAATGAACAGTTCTAAGTTGCTTTCTAGCCTCTCTTTCTTGTGAAATCAGTTTTTTTTCCCATGTGATGCCATATCAGCCTCACTTCTTTAGTAGATCTGTACCCCATACTTTAATTGTTATGACACTTGAATACTTATTTATTGGTGTTGCAATTTTTTGCCCTGTTACAACACTTTGCTGTTTGTAATTTTCATCAAACAAAAAGCTGATGGCCTGGGCTGCTGTAGGCACTACAGGCCCCCTGGCAGTGACACTGACCAGGTGCCTCTTCCGTGCCTGCCTGCATCACTGGTTTAGATTTATTATCTGACTGGTTGTTGCTGCTCACCCCTCTCTACCCTGTCAAGGCCCCAGATCTGTGTCGCCAGTAAGCAACTTAGGGTATATGTGCGCTTGCTGCGTGAGTGTGACATGCTGGCTTTGTTGCCTACTGACCTCTGTGAAGTTTATATAACTCCTAGCCGACCAGACTAGGCAGGCAATGCCAAAATCAGCCCTGAAACCTGACACCATGCATCACCCCAGCACTCACCCCACCACCCACCCCACCACCCACACACACACACACACACACACACACACACACACACACACACACACACACACACACACACACACACACATACATCCCTGGGGAACCTGCTGCTTCTGTGGTCACATGGTGATAGGCTGTCTCATTCACACACTTTTCCCTGATTAGCCCCCCCAACATCTAAACACAACACCCCCACACCCACCCACCCACTGCCCCCAACCTGTCCCCCACCCTCTCCTGCTTGCTCTGTCAAGTGTTCTGTGTGTTTGCATCCGGCCTCATTTGCCTGTCTGTTTTGGAGGCCTGCCAGATAAGGGCGGGACAGAGGATAACTAAGGGTCAGAGGTAAACAGGAAGTCAGGCGGTCTTTGCTGCAGGCGGAAGGGGCGGGCTCTGTGTAGATGGAGGAGGAGGCGGGGGAGGAGCTGAGGGAGGAGAGGAGAGGGAGGAGGGAGTTGTGCTTGGATTGACTGTGTCAGGAGCATGTGGGAACGCTGCCAGCCCAAACTGCACAGTAGGTCTGAATTTAAAGCATGCTCTTTTATTCTGTTTGCCTTTCTTTCCTTCTCTCTCTTTCCTCCTTCTCTATGGATTAAATGGCTTTGAGTATTTTTCTGGGGTGATGGATGGGTGAGTGTTTGCTCAGTGGTCAAATGTGGAAGTTTTTTGTGTGTGTGTTTGTGACTGGAATGTGAGGCTTTTTGATTATGACGTTTGGCAGCCTCCTTGAACTTGTGTTAACCTTTGACTGGCGGAGAGAGGAAAGCTGGGAGCGCAGACAACCACAGTGTCTGTGAGCAGACAAAGACCTGAATTTGAGGAAGACCACATGAAATCCACTTGTAAATTTGCCTCAGTGTAGGGTGCAACAGAGGAAATTAGAAAAGGCATGAAGGGTAATGACCTCTTTGCCCTTGTGTTTACAACTGACACCGTGGTTGTCTCGTGGTAGGAGGAAGAGACTTGTCTGTGAGAATCTTGTAACAAAACATCTTAATATCAAGTGAAGCTTGAATAAAGCTTGCTGTAGTAAGGCTTGTTAAAGTTAGTTAGTTGATACATGGTTGTCTGTACAACAGTTTGACTTTGACAGAACTTGTCGGTCATGCTGTTCACAGAGACGACGGTTGGCTGACTGGTTACTGATTTGTCAGTTCTGCAAACAGGTTTGTGTCATTAGGAAGTCATTAGCTAGTTGCTATGGACTGCAGTGTTGTAAGATGAGGCTTGGTTTATTGAGTGTTATGTGTGTATTTTACAACATAGATTTCTGTTGACAGAACAATTGACTCACTCAATTCACTGCTCATTTTTGAAGAAGCAACTTTCGAAACTGGTATGTCATTAATCTCATTATGTAGTGAGACAAGCTGTGGTAACATCATACAAATTCACAAGAGGGTAACTTTGAACAAATAAGGATAAAAATAATACTTTTGTTAGTAGTTGACAAAGTTGCGGTTGACAAAATTTCTTGGATGTTCTTTAAGGACATATTTCAGTTCACCCATTGCTTAAAAAGTAGTTATATTTCTTTCTTTCTTTTTTCCCATCATAGGATTTTGCAAAAAAGTTATTTTCAGTCCCACAGTGTTACAAGAAGCATCTTGGTATTCCTGTGCAGGTTAATGTGCAGGTTAAAATGTGGCCAGACTCCCTCCTATAAGCAGTGTTACCACACACTACCACCTTTACCAGCTCCATTGCGGTCCCTGTTACCTTGATTCAGCTGCAAACATGTCTGTTGTTCAAAGTGCCTCCACTTTGATGATTCATAAAAATGAAAGATTTGGATGATTGTACCCCTGGTTAGAAAGTACACATAGTACTTTTACAGATTGAAAGCCCGCAGATTTTTTTTTAAGTGTTTCTCATCCATTTTTAAACCACATTTTTACCAAATTGACAAGTAGAAGTGATAAGGTTTTCACATCAATCACCTCGTATCAGGAAACTGATAAAAGACTGAGATGGAGATCCAAGACAACAGATACAAATCAAATAAATCCAAAATGTTCCCTGTGTATTACCATTATCACTTGTGTATATTTGTTTGTGTATCAGACAGTTTTGAAAGTCTTATCTGCTTAGTGTCCCAACTGCACGTCAAAATTACATTAATTAATGTAAAACTGAAAGTATCACGTTTTACTGTTATAAAATCTGCGTTCAGTTTAAATCTTTGAAATCAGCTTTGAAAGTCTAGGTCCGATTTAAAGAAAGAAAAAAAGACAAATTTGTGTGTATTACTTTTGTGTTGAATTGTATAGAATGATCTAAAAAGGATGTATGCACACCCTTAAAATCTTTCATCTGATCTTATAGAGGTAAAACTGCTGAAATAAAATGCAGCATTTAATAGTGTCTCCAAAACTGCATGTGACCAAATGGTTGTATTTCAGCCAACCATTTTCTATAATATTGTATTGAAGGTACAGTGGTGAAGTAGTGTTTTAAATTGTATGAAAATAGTCTAAAATATAACTTTAAATAAACGGTGGCACTTTGGTGTAGATTTGCAGAAAGAGGAAAATTTTACCCTTCTCACGCCTACCAACAGTTCTCTCTTCCCTCTCCTGCAATCAGCCATCAACATGATATGTTAATTACCTAAATGGTTATTTCCTGGAGAACTGAGACCAAGTAATGATAAAAACCGTCGGTTTAGAAATATAAGTTTCTACAGTGTAATGTTTATTTGAGGGTTACTACAGCCATTGGTCTTTTTGTCTTCATCCACTGACTTTTATTGACAGAAATTAGCTGTTTTTTTCTGGTCATGCTTTTAAGTACAGTTGCTTTTATGAACATTAACTTTTCTTTGCTTTTCATCAAGATGTATCTTTGTCATCACATGCTACTTGCTCGGTCTGTTCTGTCTCACAGCCCAGCAGTCACTCTGATCGCCAAGATGATTGGCTCTACTTTTCATTTGTTGTATCATATTTATAACCACAATTTGATGGAATGCAGAAACTGAAGAATACTGAAACAATCCAGCTGGCCTCTGACAGCTTGCTCTCTATCATCAAACCGTTGCAGACTACAGCGTTGGTCTTCACTTGTGTCAACAAAATAATCAAAACTCTGTTTTGATTTGATCACGTACTTGTAACCTACCTCTCCATTTCAAGATCATTTTCTATTATATTGGCAAAACAAAAAACACAAGATTTTTAACACCAGCCTTCTAACTTATATTACTAGGTCTATGTTTTCCTATTTCTTTTATAAAAATGTCTTCATATAAATGGGGTAGAAGTGATCCAGTTAATTATCTTCTCTTTTGTGGTGGAAGACAGTCTGTGTGCCTGGCCTCTACCATTGCAGCAGCGATTGACTCCACAGACACCTGCCTCAAACTAAGCAGGAGGTAGAATTCAGAGCAGGGGGGAAAAAAATCCCTACTTCATCAATTCCTGAAGGCTGCAGGTCGACTACACACCCTCTCTGTCTTGCCTGTGTGCGGATGTACGTAGCTGCCTCTGTGTGTGTTCCTCTTTACACAGGCATTGGCCCTGCTCTCCCTTTGCACTGCTTCAATAATGAAGGAGTTGTAAAGGTCTGGCAGTAAGCCCTTTGCTGAATTCTCCTCTACCTCATCCCTCCCTCTCTCTCTCTCTGTCTAGCTCTCTCTCTTTCACATCCTAAGGGACCTCCTCTCAGCTCCACTCTTCAGTTTGCACCGATGTTCCCATTAATGAATGGCATCATCCGGCTTGTTTTGCACAGTTTGGCTTCACTTCACTGCCTGGTGCCTGACTTGCTGTGCCATCTCTGAAGCAGAGAGCAACTCAGAACAACCAACTGTTAAAAACCAGACTTAAAGAAGAAGCTCCACAATTTTCTTTGTGACACACCATGTAAAATACATGAAAACCTTGTGCAGTTCAATATGCAAAACGTATTTCATTCCTCTAGGGAAGATGAATCACACAGCACCTGAAAAACTGCCATTTCTTTGGAAGCCACCTGCGCTGCTTTCAAGTCCAAGTTACTGGAGCCTCATTTCAAAGGAACAAACAAATACGGCTGAATACGTTATCTTTTGATTTGTACAGATGTCTGGTTAAGGAGACCCCAAATGTACTTTAAAGGATAATTCCAGTTTATTACAACATGGATTTTGTTTCTGTGGGTTTGGCCATCAATTCTATAGGGCCAATGATAACATTATTTAATAGTTATTAATTAATTAATTAATATTAGTAATTTGCTGAGATCTGGAAACCAGGGAGCAATTTATAAATTAATCACAATGTTCCTGATCCTGGTTGAGCTTTGACTGTGAAACTGTGACCGACAGTATGTGATAGCTTAACAGATTTTGCATCGAAGGTGTATGTGTGCTTGTATTTAATTTAACCTAAAAGATGCCTGCTGTTTGAGGTGTGAAATGTTTTTGAATAGGAAGGAATCCACAATGGTGTGGTATGGCTGGCATGTAAAATCTGGGAGTCAGCTATTAATTGTGAAGGGTGTCCCTCTGTGAATGGATGGCCTATGGCTTTCACTTTGGCTCATGCTCGCTGGTGCATGCACACAGTGCTAGCCCTTAAAATATCATCTTAAATCTTGCTTAGCGACTGCCCTATGAGCTGACACTTAAAGATGCAAGAAGGGCAGATGCCCTAGTTAGAATCACTGCCGGCACTTCTCAGTTATTGGGCCTGAATGGCACAGAGCCAGGCTTCGATTATTCTCTGTATTCTGCTCAACTCTCAAACTCAAGTCATAACTGTTTTTTTTGTTGTTTTTTGCGTGGGTCAGTGGGAAAATGAGCACCATGTGAAAGCCAAACTAAACCAAGGCACCAAACACAGATCAGCCCACAAGGTGTTTTGTTTCTGTGTGGTCTTTATTCAGTATAAATCACTCAGCAAAATACGATTTGAAAGGCCTCTACTAATTTAGTGAATGTCTTTTTTTTTTTTTTTTTTTTTTTTGCTTTGTTTTGTTTTTGAAGACGACCATCCACATATCTGATATTTGTAAAATATAATTTTATTGCACTTGAGGCCAGTGATTTCAGAAACACTATTTTGTGGCAGCACATACAGATTTGGCAGTGGAAATGGTCAGTAATAATCAGCAGAGACGATGCTTCTGTTTGTTCACTGGGCAGCCAGTTGAGGAGAGGGATCAATTTGAAGTGCTGAATGTGTTTTCATCATCTGTAAATCTCAGAAACATGTTGAGTAACTTGTTAGCCCTACAGGCTTTGTGCTGTAATTGGCAGTATGTGAAACTATAATACTAACTATAGTATTAGCTATAATATAACCCTAAATTCTGATTAATATTAATGTCTTGGCTTATCACATTATTGTGGGTTGTTCATACTCCCGTCAGCTTCTCTTTTATATTTTTCTAGTGTCTTGTCAGTGAAATTTAGAAAACTGTTATGGTGTTTTTAATAAACTCAGATATGACAGTCACCTCACATATACATGACAGCAGATTGCTTTTCTCTTAACCTTGTATTCCTGCTCTCTGTCCTCACAGTCACCCCCTAGTGTTCAGTTCTGTCCAAACCAGATTAGGACCAGGCCCAACATGCTGTTTCTCTAACACTAAACATGAATTTGTCAGCCCTGAAAAATCATCTTATCAGCAGCAGGAATAGCTGTCTTTGCTTAACTTCAATTCAAGTCAATTATCTGACTGCATAATAGTGAGCTAGTAGGCTGTCTTTGTTAAAGTCTGTTGGAAGGGAGTTGCTTGGGAAAGCAGCTGGGCTACAATAGTGACACACATCCCTGCTATAGCTGGACCACTGAGTTAATTGTATGCAGTGCAATAATTGCTGTATTAGCACAGAATTAACCTGGTGTAAAGATTAGTGTGTGTGTGTGTGTGTGTGTGTGTGTGTGTGTGTGTGTGTGTGTGTGTGTGTGTGTGTGTGTGTGTGTGTGTGTGTGTGTGTGTGCGCACGCGCGCATGTGCACACATATCCACACATGAGGAATTGAAGTGTGCTAGTTGTGTTGCATGATCGAGGGCAAGTGCAATTATCAGACTCGACTAAACTTATTTCTTTTTGCATTTTGGCTGACTAGGCACCTTTGAGTAGGGCAGCAGGGACAGTGACCAACAGGGAATGGAGGGCAGCACCCAGGTGCAAAGGGATGTTTCTGTGTGAATTTTTATCTAGACATTGCTTAAAAAACAACACACATCCTTTGGAAACTGACCATGATAAATAAATGTGAAGAAATTATTAAAATGCAGTTTACTTGTTTTCTTACAAAGACATTGCAACTGAAGTGCTCACTTTTTGTACTGTGAGCTTGTGCTGTCGTGTGTAACATGTCTCCCTGCACGGTTCTTCTGTCTGGCACAGTACGGCTGTCTGGTCACAGAGGAGGAGGCCAGACTGTAGTGACAACGCTCTGTTTGACTTCCAGCAACTCCTCTAGAGGGCACCATGCTCAGCCCAGCCACTGTTACTCTTGGCCCTGAATAAAAGATCATTAATGCATGGTGCTGTATTTAATCGGTTGAGGAAGCATTGCTGTGCATCATGTCTCCTTTCATTTATCAAGCCTGCTGCTGCATCACACTCCATTGTGGCTGCAAACTGGCCTGTAACCATAGGCCTAATTAGTAGAGCCTAATTTTTTTTTTTTTTTGCAACTAAACTTAACAGTTTGTTTTATTAATGAAACCATAGGTATGAGATCTTGTGATGGTTACTGAGGCATCTGCAATGTTTTTATTTCTTTGAGAAACATTATAGGCCAAGGCTATTTTCAGTGATCACAGAGAAAGAAGGAAGTGTGGAAAATGTTGCAAAGGTTCAGCTGAGGTTGGAGGTGAAAGTGACGAGACTCTGTTTATCAAGCATTGTTTTTGTCTGTCAGCTATTTAGTTGGAGTTGTAGAAGAGTGCAGCTTCTCGTGATAACACTTGATCACAAATGTTTTGCTTTTTTTTCTTTTTTTTTTTACATCTGACAACACCCAAAACCATATATACATATATTCTCTTTTTGTATTTACTATTTCCAGCTTTCAGGAGTCTACATGGAATTGCATTTTATCTTCAGGATTGCTCAAAATGGCTCCCAGAATAAATTACTTTGCTAATCAGCTGTTAATTTGGACATGTATGGACATTCACTCATTTCAAATGAGAGAGTCCAATGAAGCTGCATTATTGTCTTGCAAGAACTGTTATTACTGCTACTACTGATACTTCAGAGGAAATGGAGTCATTGTCGAAGATCTTAGTCAATTATGATCAAAGAATTCTGACTATATCGATAATTAGTTATGAGGGTTTTTTTTTTTTTTATCCCTTTCACATTATTGTTAATAGAAAACGGTTGGGATTATTAGACACTGACTTCTGGTTGCCTATATAAATTATTGTTGACATTTTAAAGACAATATTAGAAAAGTTACCATTGTGTCAGATAATTCAGAATAAAACTTTATACGCAAAAGATTTGATAGACAAAATTTTTTAAAAAAAGAAAAAAATCCATTGTAGTATTAATTTCTAACAGCATGACAGTGCCAGCTACAGAACAGCTTCCCATGACTTTGTGTGTGTTTAATGGTTTGCTCAAGGATACTACAGCAGTCTGGTGTGTGCGCTAATAGGCTAAAACTGGACGATGGTTAACCTCAAACGCAAGCAGAATTATACATACCGAGTATGGTTTTTCAGCTTTTTTGCTAAATATTTAAAAGTTTAAAGCATAAATAACCAAGAACCAAACCTGTGCATTGTCTACAGCAGTATATGAGCATACTAGATAAAAAAAAAACTTCATTTTTGTCAGCCAGGACACCATGGATAATGTTGCCATTAACACTGGGTGACATTAGATTCCAGTTAGCTATGGATTTCATCTCTGTATGAGAGAAACAGCTTGCTGTAGACTCGGAATCACCGGTTGGTGCTAGCTATCTTTTCATTTCCAGTCAGTGCATTTTCAGCTCTCATTTCCCTAATGGTGAGTTAGTGGAGACTCTCACGGTGGTGCAGGCAAGAAATGAGAGCAGTGGCGCACTAATACAGGCCCTTTGATGAGGAAGTAATGGAGTGTTCAGAGACAGACACCTGTGCCTCTGCAGCCACCCTACCTCTCTTTCCACGCACACACTCGCGCACGCACACTTTTGTTTTTTCCACTTGCTTCCTTTCACCAGTGCTGATGCTCCCCTCCCCTTCCTCCACTCCCCTCCCCTCCTCTTCCTATCCCCTCCCTCATCTGTCCTTAAAGGAAGCCACTCCCCCTCATACCGAGCTGCCAGGCTTGTTTGCATATTAACTGTTTAGTTGCCAAGGAGCTGTGGCTTCATGCCATGTGACAGTTGAAGCATGTGCATGTTATTGAATGTTGTTCTCTCTTGCTCCTCTCTTTCTCTGCTTCTTGTTTCACACACAGATGAACGTTTCCAGTGAAGAGAAAATATTTTTTATTACTATGAGTCACGTGTGGTATCTAAGTCTTTGTGTTTTAAATAAGATGTTATTCAGACCCTCCATATGTCTGTCACCTCACCCCCATGAAATAGTACGTTAGCTGTTGTATTGATTTTTTTGGATTATAGATGGCAATTGTTACCTGTTTCTTTAAGCATTTTTCCACCTCAACAGTGGAAAGGCCATTCTGTGTTGTTGCAAATGGAAGGGGTTGAATCATCAGGTACACCTACAGCAGATGCAGTAAAGACGGACACCATTTTGTTTTCATTTTGAATGTTCATGAGTGATTAGTAGAGACTATGCTGAAACTGTCGTTCATTTGAAAAGGGCCTAATTCAGATCAGTTTGAACACCCGTTGCTGTGTTGACGAGTGAGTAGTCAAAGCTCACCCACAGGCTGCTGTACCCTGGTGGGCATTATCTGACAGTGGATTTGTTTAGCTTGGAGAGGACGCTGTTGCTCAGCTCCCAGTAAGCATGTGGTCTGCTTTAAAGTCCAAACTCCAAGGCCTGTCCTGGCAGGTGGATCTGAAGCCTGCTGCTGCACACACTTGGAAAAGATAGCCATTGTTATGCCCACATAGCAGTCGTCTCTGTTTTTGTAGGAGATATAAAGCAGTAAAATTTAAAACTACACAAACCACGGCGATAAAGTGAGAGAATTTCCAGTACTACTGTCCTTCCTGCGTGTAGGCAGTGCTCATCTCTCTGGTCTTCTAACCCACCCACCCTCTCTACGCGCACACACATGCACTCACACATGCACATTTTGAGTAAGGCTGTCCACACCATTCTGGATGGTCAGTTGCATAGAAGTTTATTTAGTTCGTCTGTACAACATACAATATAAACCCATATTGTGTTATAGCCCATACCCACTCACTCTCATTTCACATCATACTTGAATAAACTCACAACAAATAGTGTAGTTAGGTTTGGGCTACAATTTGATAAGATATACAAAAATAAACAATACAAAATAACATTTTGTGGGACATGTATGGCCCAAAACCTCAAAGTCCTGTCTGGAGGTCAGCCTCTTTTCATAGAAGCACATAGAGTACATAACATATTTACTCAATAACAAGGTGCCTTGGAGATATTTGCTTTTTAAGATTTTTGTTTTGCTTTTTAAGGTATTGCGTAAGATCCCAGGCACTGTTTTCCTGTGTGTGTTGTGCTGTATTTACTAATCTCTTTAAAAAAACAGCCTGAAGTCAGCTTTACCTGTC